>NC_058419.1:124617643-124648389 GCF_002201575.2 Neomonachus schauinslandi
CATCCATCCATCCATCCATCCATCCATCCATCCATCCATCCATCCATCCATCATCTATCTGTGGATCTGTGTAGCTATCATCTGACTGCATCAGTCTGTCTTTAACTCCTTTTGTGACCCTTCTTGCCCTGGAATCAGGGAACACGGTTTCTCTGTTACCCAATCAGAGTCCATTCTGTGGCACAGAATAAAACCCTATTGTCATATCCGCATTAAATAAATAAGTGAAGTGGGATTTTATATTTTGGGTGTGCCTTTGGGGAGGAGGCGGGAGTCCTGAATACAGACACATTCAAATCAAACCCGATATCCATGTCTGTCTTTGTCTGTATTTACTTTTTCATTATTTTTTTTTTTAAGCAGGCTGGGAGCCCAATGTAGGGCTACACCTGAGCTGAAATCGAGTCATACCCTTAACCGACTCAACCACCCAGGCCACCTCCATCTTTGTCTTTGTTTAAATAGAAATGCCTTCGCAATTATTTGTTTACATGTGAATACTTTTATATAATGGCAGTTTTGTGGGCTGATCTGCCAGGGGTTCTTTAGTTGGGATCTATCACTACCGTTTCCTTATTCTTCTCTTGTTCTTTTCCATTCCACAACATGTAAACAGGGAGGTCGTGGATTAGGTATTTAAAATCCTCTGCTAGGTTTGAATGCGCTTTTGGATCTGGGGTGTGTTGTGGTTCTTGTGTCTTTGATTATGAGCTTCTTAGGAAATGAGAGACTCTCCCGTTTGTAGTTAGTTGTATGTTTATAGCAGAAGACATCGTGGGGCGCCCATCTCTGGGGAAACTCTGCTTGAAGGGAGGCTGGCGAGAGGCACCGTTCTGTCTCCGGGAGTGTGCAGTGTGAGTGGGGACGGGGGACAGAATTCCATTTCGTTCTAGTCTTCGCAGTTCCCTGCAGTCATTCAGGCTCAGGGGCACTGGCTAGGATGGACCTGTCAATAAGTGGCACTTGCTTAAAAAACTTACAGGGACAGCAGGAAGGACATCATGAGGAGTCTCTTACAGGAAACTACAGGAAATTCCTCTTTTCGCCGCTGTCAAAAAACAGTGAAGTTATTGAACTAAATTTAGCAGTAGACTGAATGTGTGGTAAAAAAACAAAAACAAAAACAAAACAGGGAAAATAAAAGTTAAAAAAGAAAAAAAATCAAAGTAACCTAAAAGAAACTATCCAGGAGGGAAAGAGTCATAGCAGCTCACTCGGAATCCTGTCCCTACTTTTTTTTTTTGGTAGCAAAGAGAAGGTACACTCAGGTAAGAGAAAAGGAGGCAGGTGACCTGCTCCAATCACCTCTGACAATCACTGGACTTCCAACTAATCAGACTGAACAGGTGATCTCGGAGCAAGAGACATTTCTTACAGATACCTTTAGCAAAATATCTGCGGTCAAATCGTGCATCTGTGGACTTAAGCGATACAGCTTCTTCTTTTTTTTTAATATTTTATTTATTTATTTTTAGAGAGAGCGTGTGCACGGGCGGGGCGGGGGGAAGGGCAGAGGGAGAGGGAGAGAGAATCCCAAGGAGACTGCATGCTGAGCACAAAGCCCGATGCAGGGCCTGACACGGGGTGTGATACCATGACCCTGAGATCATGACCCGAGCCGAAACCAAGAGTTGGATGCTTAACAGACTGCGCTACCCAGGTGCCCTGTGGTAGGGCTTCTTGAAGATGATAACATAGGATACTCGACTAGGGTGTAAGATAGAGGTGATTTTTCCTAAAATTGTTTATGTGAAATAGTGTGACTATTAATAATTTAAGACTCACAAGACGTAAAATACTACACAGGAGAGTCCCCATGTGCCCACCCCCAGAGATAATAACTTCCATAATCAGAGGACATCCATAAAACCAGGAACTGGCTTCTCTGTGATCCCGTTAACACCTGTGTGGACCTTATTTGGATTACACTGGAGGTCCTTTATGTGTTATTATTATTTTTTTACAAATATATGGAGGTGCTTTAAATGCTCTGTGTTGCATTCCCTGTGAAATCTGAGGTATTTAGGGCCAAAGGTGTTTATGCCAGGCAGGAACATAGGACCAAGATGCCACCCTGGGATCCAGCCTTCTCCTCACTCCTGCTTCTCAGTCTGTGTGGGTTTCTCTGACTGTGCCCACATTTACAAAAGGACCTCCATTGGCTTAGGCAAGAGATACTCTGCTTGCTACTTCTATTACATGGATTTGTCCATTGGTGTATCCATGAGTTCATTCATCCACCCATTTATCCAAATAACATGTGCCCAGGAATTAATCACAAAGGTAGGTAAAACATACTTGATCTACAGAACCTCCTGCCACAAGTTACAAACCAATCCCAACATGGACCAAAAAAAATGGCGGCCTCTGATACTTTGGAAGTTGGTGTGTTGACTGGAGCACTTTTGTCACGGCTAAACTTACAGAAACATTTTTCCCATGGTTCTCTAAGCAAGAGCACTTTGTGCACCCTGGGCATTTCTAGTTCTCCTTGGTCCTTCCAATGCCACCTGTAGTCTTTTGTGACTTAATTTGCCAGGTGGAGTTCCATTCCCTGATATTACAGACATGGTGTAGGCAATCTGCCTCAGAATGTGGTCGACCTCATAGCATCTCTTTTCAGATGACATTTCTTCAACTGCATGTTTGTGGAAACTTCTTCATATATATTTTTTGCACATGTCAGACTTTGGAATAACGGTGATAAAGTGCGAGTGGAGGCCTTGACCCTTCTCTGTGTGCCTATAGCAATAGATTTGTCCCTAGTCCCCATAGTCCCTGGGGGATCCTTTCCCCATGGGGTATGTTCTGCCATTCAGTCAATGGTTGATAGATGTCTGCATCCAGTACCCTAAAGAATAAGGAGTAGAGGGCGCCTGGGTGGCTCAGTTGGTTAAGCGACTGCCTTCGGCTCAGGTCATGATCCTGGAGTCCCTGGATCGAGTCCCGCATCGGGCTCTCTGCTCGGCAGGGAGTCTGCTTCTCCCTCTGACCCTCCCCCCTCTCATGTGCTCTCTCTCTCATTCTCTCTCTCTCAAATAAATAAATAAAATCTTTAAAAAAAAAAAAAAGAATAAGGAGTAGAATCAAATGCCAACTCAGTAGAGCTTACGTAAAAAAAAATCTATCTCACCCTAAATTTTTTTGGGGGGGCAGTTAATGTTCTTGATATAATATACATGCAACAAAATTCATGCATTTTAAGTGTTCCCATTGATGACTTGTTGACAAATGCATAGAGTTATGTAACCACCATGACATAGAACATTTATGGAGCTGACTTTCATCTTACACTGATGGAAAATTCATTTACTACCTTGGCTGAGATGCCATGTGATGGGCTTTGCATGTGTTTATTTTATTTAAACCCTGTTGGGGTAAAGAATTTATCTTTTCAGTTTTATTGAGATATTATTGACACCACTGTGTAAGTGTAAGGTGTACAGCATAAAGACTTGACAAATACTTACATATTTTGAGATAATTACCACGATGTAGTTAACATCCATCTCCTTATATAGTTAAAAAAAAGTTCTTTTTCTTGTTAGGACTTGTAGGCTACTCTTTTAGCATCTAGCAGTGTTAACTGTGGTCGTCAGGTTGTATGGTAGTGCATCCAAAGGACTTAGAACTATCTTACATCTGGAACTTGTACCTTTTGACCATCTTCATCCAGTTGCTCTACTCCCATACTCCACCTCTGGTAACCACAAACCTGAACTCTTTCTATGAGTTGTTTTTTCCTTTTTAGATTCCACATGTAAGTGAGATCATACTTTGCCTTTGTCTCACTTACTTTACTGAGCATAATGCCCTCAAGTTCCATCCATGTTATTGCAAATGGCAGGAACCTTTCCTTTTTTTTTTAATGGCTGAATACTATTCTACTGTGTGTCTTACTGGGCAGAGGTGGATCCTATGGCCATCCTTACCTGCAACAAAGCTAAAAATGGACTTCTCTACTTTCTGAAGGGAGTTATTCAGAGCTGGGGGTGTATATTGGTGAGCTTCCCAACACCAAGTGGGGAAATCTCTGCCCATTTTCTTTCCACCATCTTGATGCCTTACGACCAACACCATTAATGTTGTCTTGTGTTCCGTGCATTTAAGCTGGCTGAGCTGAAAATTGCAGCGTTGCTGGTGTCGTCCACCTTGAACAAGGCTGTTGTCCTCTGTGGTCCTGTCATCTGACTGTGGCGTCCAGGGACTCCCTGCATCCCCCAGGGTAGCTCAGGCTCTGGCTGCCATGCATAAGTAACCTGTTTTGAGTTCTGCATGCTTAACAGCTGACGCTGCTCAGAGAGAGCTTGAAAGACATTGCTGACAGAAATGTGGAAAAATCTGAGTCATGGTTGGTGCTGTCTTTCACGTAGGCACAGGGAACATCCAGTTGTAGGTCAAACACTAGGGCTGAAAAGACAAACTAGGATGTAGTTTGTCTTCATGCCGCCATCCAGGCGGGGTGGAGTGAGCAACCCAGTGATGAAAGGGCTCCTTCTCGGGGGCGGTGGATAAAGATGATCAGAAGGAACGGTACCAGAGAGAGAAAGAAGGAGGAAGGCACATGGCCTTCTTTCTGTCTTGAGAATCTGACGACGTGGCAGGACTTGTATGTTGCACTTCACTCTGTCCTCTCGGGGAGAGGAACAGTAGAAGCAGAAGGACTCATGTGTTTGCCCCAGTTCACAGATCAAATAAAAAGCAAAACCTTTCGCCAGATGCTGGTGGCCCCGTTGTGTGAACCTGACCCTCTGGAAACATCAATGTCTGCATAAAGACACCTAAACTTTGCCAATTCACCCTCCTTACAGCCTTTCCCCTCTCCACGCCTCCTGGTTGGGACTTGATTCCATAGCATCTCGCCAACACGCGACTGCCTTACCCCGTTACCATTCTGTGTTTGCTTCCCAGTGTCCTTCCGAAGAGAATATCCCTCATCGTTTGCTTCTTCTTACACAACACTTGCTTTTCTGGGTTTTGGCTGCTCCCTCTCTGCTCCTCCTACGGTAAAATATTCATGATCGGAAACTCCACTTAAAAGCCAAGGTTACTCATCGTGGCCCCACCCCCACCACTGCCTGAGGAGGTGAGATTTATTTCACAGCTCGGCAATTCTCATTTATAGAAAACGCTAAAACAAAGTGTTTTTGCTTGAGTGCGACTCTGTGCTCTTTCTCACGTTATCGTGCGTGGGTCCAAACCCTGTGCAAGAAGAATGGACACCCATGGCTGTGTGGTTGTGTCGGGAGGGAGGAGAGCGTCCTTTGTCTTCTCCAGCTCTCCCTGATTCCTTTCTCCCTCCTGTTTAGGTTAATTCTCATTTTTCCAACCAGAGAGCCCTAACTGTTCACCGTTTTCCATGCTTTCTTGCCCGGGAAGACCCCTTCCCATGCGGCACTGGTTAGACACACAGTGACGGAAAACGCAGCCGCCATTTATAAGCTCATTGGGCGCCAGGTACCCCGAGGCTCACACGTACAGATTTCCATTTTTCTGCCCCCCTACTTTACCTCTTCTCTAGCCAAAGATAAAATTCCTTCGGGTCTTTGATCTCATACTTGCAGGAAGTGGTTGCCAGTCTGTGTGAGGGGTGGAAGGTGGACACCATGCCCCACACCGAGGCTCAGAGGAATAGGACAGTCTGGCGGCGGAGGAAGAGGATGCATTTGGGTTGGAAATGTCCCACCAGGGTACAAACGAGGGTTGGATTTCCTTGCATATGTATAGTGGTTGCAATTTTTAAATTTCACCCCAGTCTCAGCCCTCTATCCCTTTATATCCTACCCGAATAGGTATCTATTCCCATATCATATGGGGATATATCCCATTTTCCAATCCTTAGCAAATTTTAAAATACAGACCCAAGTGCTTTGAGCAGGCATTAGCGTGTTAAAGAGCCTTTTTCATGAGCGTCTCATGCCTGATACCTTTGTGTTTATCTAGAAACCCCAAAGAGAAAAGCCACGTTGCAGAAATGTCTACCATACTTTTCCATTCTAGCTGTCCTTGTGTGCATGCGTGCGTATGCGTGTGGTCTCCACGATGCCTCATGTGTACAAATGATGGCCAGCCCTCCCTCCAGTTGAACATTTCAGAGGCAGGTGATTGTCTTTGTTGACGTGTGCATTATATGTGCCCTCACCTGAAACTTCCAGAACAGAGCTTCTTGCAAATACTGTCCCCGGCCATATACTAGGGCTGGGAGCTGCCGAAGCTGACGGTTTCTCTTAAGGTCCTGATACAGCCTCGTGTGCTGTCTCCCCTCTAGGCACTGGGACGTTCGGACGGGTGCAGCTGGTCAAGGACAAGACGGCCAAGCATTTCTTTGCCCTGAAGGTGATGAGCATCCCCGACGTCATCCGCCTAAAGCAGGAACAGCATGTACACAACGAGAAGTCGGTGCTGAAGGAAGTCAGCCACCCATTCCTGGTCAAGCTGTGAGTCCCTCCCCACTGCCTTCTCCTGGTCCTCACCCTCTCTTGAGATCCCAGGCGGGGTGGAGTGAGCTCACAGCTGACCCTCAGGCTGGCCGGGTCCAGGGAGAAAGCTGCTGTTGGGACCACTGCCTCCCCCTGGGCCTTGCTTCCCTCCTGGCTGAGCAGAACATACGTAAGGACATGGGTGGTCCTACCAGACACCTTGTTCCCCTTGTCCCCTTCAGGGTCACCGTCACCAGCTCCTGTTAGTCATCGGCTCAGCCTCATTCATGCAGGCCACTCCTTGGGTTTCTCGCGGATGACTATGTATCTCAATTTAGATGCATCACAGATGTGTCCAGTTGAGGGTGCCCTGCACTGAACAAATAAATCCCTGTCCTCCCATGCTATTTGCTAGTAGAGGGTAAGACCGTTCTGCACCCAGGTGCCAGAGATAGGATGCCCAGATATAGCTCTCTTTCCCAATCCACGGTGTGGGTGCCTTCCAGCCAGGGTCCATGTCTCCCCTCTGCCATCTTCTTCTCGTTCTTTCTCATTCCCACCCCACAGCTCATGGCCTGATCTGGGGCCCCCTGTCTTCTGCCCTGATGTTTGACCCTGGCCTCCCACCTGGTGTTGCCCTCCCAGCCTTGCTTCCTTCCGAGGCATTCTTCACCTTCCAGTGGTGGTGGTCCTCCCCAAATACCTGTCTGGTGACCTTCATTTGTACCTACAGATCCTCAGGGAATTGTGAGGTACCCAGAACCCGGCCCCAGCCACGTAGGGATCATCGTGAACTGACCCCTGGGTTTACCTTCTGTTCGCTCTCTCTTTGCCTACACCCTGCCGCCCGTTGTCCCATCAGGGAAAGCCACCTGTGGTAGAAGGGGGCAGGTGCTGTCATCGTGATCCCTTGCCTGTCGTGGGTCACCCCTCCCCTGCAATGCCTCCTTCCTGTGTGTCTCTGCACTGGGCATCCCTCACCAGACCAACTCCAGCCCTTCTTCTCTGATACACCTGTCCACACGCAGAGACAGGAGCCCTTTGTCATGGCTCTGGAACGTCTCCCGTGCACACGGACTCTGTGAAGGACGCCTCTAAATGCAAAGCTGCCGGAGGAGCCCTCCCATCCTCCAAGCCCGAAAGGGTGTCTTAGCCAGAGTCCCTACTCTGTTGCATGTTTAATGAGGAGGAGAAAGGAATAGGCTGAATTTTTTGTGGTTTTACTTTCCTTTTATGGAGCTGCAGGTGATCTTGTGCCGATAAGGAGGGGTCAGGTGCGTCTCAGGGTTTCAAGTCATGGAAACAAAAGTAGCCGGTGATTCGGGGACTCCACGCCGCTCACTCACCACATGTGATTCTCCCATTTGGTCCGCGGTGGAACAACACTTATAAAAACGAGTACATTAGATCTTCCTCTGGAATTTGGGAAAGCTTCTGGTTATGTCTCTTGGAGGATCTAAAATAGTGATTCTGGGGAGGATCTTTAGCTCTCTAGGGTTTTAAATAAATATTGTCTACGGGAGACCTGGACTCCTTTATGATATTGCCAAATTGTGGTGACACGTCTCTGGCTTCCTTCCAAAGGCAGGGAGTCTCCGGCCAACGACTTTGTGGTTGAGAAGACACAGCGACCATGTGTCGACGCATGATGGGCTTTGTGATTCAAAAATCAGAGTGCAGATCACATTTGAATGTAGTCTTTATACATGTCAGGTTCAACGAAGGGTGTGGCTCAGCAGTAGGAATGTTTCCTCATCATTAAATCTACACGGAATTTGAGGAACAATTTGATAGTCTACTCACAGGTTTTGAGAAAATGTGGCAGGACCTCATTTAAAAATCTGTACTAATTTTGAGCAGTTTTTGGTTTCCCCCCCACAGTACTGAGCACACAAAATGAGGCACGTTGTCGTGTCTGTTCTCCTGAAATGCTCAGGATCTAGGGAAATTATTATCAACAACAGATCCTTTGAAGACTATAAATTTCCAGGTGACCTTTATCCAAAAATTATGGAAAATAAGTTTGTCCACTGGGGATGCCGTAACTCAATACCATGAAGTAGGGAACTTAAACAACACACATCTATTTCCCATAGTCCTGGAGGCTGGGAGTCTGAGATCCAGGTGGGGCTGAGGCTGGTTCCTCCTGAGGCCTCTCTCCTTGGCATGTAGACCCCGTGTTCTCTCTGTGTTCTCACATGGTCGTCCCTCTGTGCATATCTGTGTCCTCATCCCCTCTTCTTCTTCTTCTTCTTCTTCTTTTTTTCTTAAGATTTTATTTATTTGTTTGAGAGAGACAGCACAAGCAGGGGGAGAGGCAGAGGGAGAGTCCTATGGGATCAGGGTGTACTCTACTGACCTCATTATACCTTAATCCCCTCTTTAAAGACCCCATCTCCCAATACAGTCCCCATTCTGAGGTCCTAGGGTTAGGGCTTCAACATGTGAATTTTGGGGGGATATAATTCAGCTGTAACAGCTATTTAGTGACTTGCCCAGAGTAGATCTCTCAGAGCACGTGGATCTTACTATATTTCTAGCACTTGGTTTTTTCTGTGCATTCTCACTTCAGTGACCAGGTGTTGTCTAAACACTGGGTATAAGTTGAGCTAGTGAAATCAGGCTCTGGAAGTTCTCCGAACATAGCACGGAGAGCACACTGTATCCGGATGGGAGCCACGGGGTGTCCAGGGCCACATGAGGAAGGACACGTATTAGTGGGAAAAGACCATCAGTGAAAAATGTATTTAATCCCCCAGCTGTGCAGTTTGTCTTGTGAATGGAGGTCGCTTCACCCAACATCTGCTTCCCATACTATGTGGAAAGAGGGATCTTCCCGTACTTTCTGGAAACATGCCCCAGCTTTTGCTTGCGTTTCTTGAGGTCACGTGGAACGCTGATGATTCCAGGTGTCAAGCTGAGCAACCATTACTTGGAGTGTGAAGTTGGAGTTGAGTGACTTGGCAAGTCCGCCGGTGCCATTATCCGAGTTCAACATGGGAACTGCTCTTGTTGTATTTTTGTGAAGATGCTGGGGCATTCATTAAATGCGCATTTGAGCACACGTTCTGTTCGGGGATAAAGCTGTTCCGAAGGCCAGCTCAGCCCGTGGAGATAATTTTAGAAGAGCTGGGTAGGGGTGCAAAATCAGGATTTCTGTGGGACAGAGGCTTGGGGTCTGCCCAAACCCCAGTCCTCCCACATCTGTTCATTGCCCTTTGGGCGTGTAGAAATTGCTGGTGTCCTAGAGTTGTTTGACCCCAAAACAGGGGTTCTCCACCTTGGCACTGTTGACCTCGGGGAACCAGATCATTCTCTGTGGTGGGGTTGCTCTGTGTAAGGTAGGAAAGTTAACAGCATCCCCGCGCTCCCCCTGATCAGGGCCAGTTGCATGCTATCCCCAGTGCTGACAACCAAAAATGTCTCCAGACATAGACAAAAAAACCTCTTAGGGGGTGAAATAGTCCACAGTTGCAGACCACTGCTAAAGAGCAATAGACAGATGATAGATAGTAATACATTGATAGATTTGATGGAAGGATGGAGAGGTACATGTACATGTATAGTGGATATGATGGTGGGATGGATGGATGGATGGAAGGAACAAAGAAAGGAAGGAAGGCAGAGAAGGAAGATAGGTAGAACAGATAGATGACAGATAAATGATGTGTAGATATTTGATATAGATGATATAGACATGATAGATAATAGATACATAGATGATAGATATGATAGATGTATGGTTGGATAGATAAATATGGATGCATGGATGATGGATGGATAGATAGACTGGATAGATGAATGGATAGATAAGTAGATAGATAATAGGTAGGTAGATACAAACATACATATGTAAACAGATAGATAGATACAGAGAGAATCTCCTATGCTAAGGCAAGTCTTCCCCACTTCAGCACTGTTAACATCTGAGGCTGGAAGACTCTGATATGGGGCGTCCTGGGCACTGTAAGGTGCTGAGCAGCATCTCTGGTCTCCACCCGTCACATGCCAGTAGTGATCATTATGACAACCAAAAATATCTCCACATTGCTGAGTGTCCCCCGGGGGTTACCATCACCCTGTTGGGAACCGCTGCCCTTGGGAGATTGACTGCCACGAGCCCAGTTCACCACAAGGTGATGGGTAAACCAGAAGTCTGGTTAGTCAGCATCCAGGAAGACAGAATTCTGGGGAGGGTTGATTCCCTGCACCATCAGTAGGCATCAGCAGATCTAATGGGAGCTGCAGTTTGTACGGGGCAGCCAGCCTGGTGAGACGCAACTCAAGGACATCAGCTTCACGCTAACCAGCTTCGTGCCACCATCTCTGCTTGGGGAGACACCTCGTGAGGGCCAGACAGTGAGGCCAGGCTGGCCTGAGGCTGTCCCCTGGTCCTGCGTGTGCAGGGAGCATGAGTTGTCTACTCCTGTGCTGACTCTCTGAGGTCCCCCACGTATCCTCCTCCTCCACCCTGGCTCAGGGTGTACTCCATTGGGGTTGTTAAAATGGCTTGTGTCTCTAAGTGCTCTTTCTGCAGTGTCGTGACGCTACTCTAAAGTTAAGACATGATCGTGTGTCTCAGCCCAGAACTCTTCGGTGACTCTCGATGACCAACGGAGGCAGGTCAGGGACTGTAGGACACTTGTCTCCTGCCTGTTGCCAGCTTCGGCATGAGCAACCGTTGCAGCTCCACGCTCGCCATGTTCCCAGGGTGCGCTCACCATCCTCACCCTCCTGCCCCTTTCTCTGGCCAATGCCAGTGCTTGCTTCTAGAGTTCTCAAGTCTTCGGGGCAGAACAGTCTCAGACCTTCCTCCTAGCTCACATGCTTGCTCCACCAAGAAGCTTCCAGCCGCACCTGGCCTGGGTGGACACCCACTGGGGGCCTTTCGTATCCCTACTGTGTACCACCTGCAACAATATGCCTCGGTGCCTGTATTTCAAATAGAATTCTAGTGAAATCATTAATTCTGAGAAACCAGGTTAAACCAGGGAGAAACCCAAGTTAAACCTGGGAATAGCTTAAAAAGAGAAATAACTGGAGAGAAGTCAGTGGTCATATAAGAAATGCAGGGGGAAACTGCATATTGCATGCTGGGTGATGGGCAGACTCCTCATACATGTGTGATCATATAGAGAATTCAGTGTTATTCCATAGTTAATGGCTAGCTACCCACCTCCCACGTGCTGGGCTTCTTGCTGGGAGGTGAAGTTGCTGACGTCTGGCCCTCTCAAAGCTATCGAGGGAGCTGACCTGCATGCAGACAGACGTAAGTAGTGGAGTTCCCATAGGGCGGCGAGTAGGGACACTGGAGCAAGGCTTGGTCATCCTCCTCCTGAGGAGCCCTGCACGCTGACACGTGGAGAGGAGCCTTCCCCAGACCCTCCTCTTCCATCTCTCCTGTGAACATGCATCCTGCTTGCCTTTCTCCTGCTAGAACACAAACCCACAGGGTTAGGATCCCACTCTCTGTGCATAGAAAGGTGTCTGGCATATGATAGGTGTTCAAACTCAAGGATGTCAAGTGCGGGGATGGGGAGGGAGCTTCCTGGGTACATTACACACCACGCTGCAGACAAAGAGAACAAAGAGACAGAGTTTCAGGAGCAGATTTCTGTGATTGTAGGGGCTGTCAAGTCTGAAGTCTGTGGGATTGGCCAGGTGGTTCGAAATTCAGGTAAGAGCTTCAGTCTTGAATCTGAACTCTGCAGAACCACCGGGCAAGCTGCTGACTCAGGCACAATTTCTATATGGCAATCAAATCCAGAGGCAAAATTCCCTCTTCCTTGGGAAACCTCACGTTTTTTTGTTCTTTTTTTGTTTTTCCCCCAAAGATTTTATTTATTGAGAGAGAGCGGGAGCAACAGAGCACAAGTTGGGATGGGGGGAAGAGGGGAAGGAAGAAGCAGACTCCTCACTGAGCAGGGAGTCTGACACGGGGCTCAATTCTAGCACCCCAGGATCATGACCTGAGCCGAAGGCAGACGCTCAACCGACTGAGCTGCCCAGGCGCCCACATTCTTTTCCTCTTAAAGCTGTCAACTGATTAGGTGAGGCCCACCCATATCATGGAGGGTCATGTACTTCTAAAGTCCATTGACGGTAGATGTTAATCACATCAAAAAAAAAAAAAAAATGTCTTCACAGCAACATCGAGACTCCTGTTAGATCACATGTCTGGGCACCTCGTGGAGTTGATCCATAAAAGTAGCCATCACAAGGGGCAAAAGCAAGAAAGCTTGAGCAGAACACTGGAGCCATTCCTTCATAGGGCATTTGAAGTGCCCACTGTAACGAGGGGTGGGGGGCAGCTCACCCAGGCTGGATAATGAAGCCGGACATGTTACCTGCAGCCACGGAATCCAGATCCTGAGCAGCATCGTGGCCAGAAACCCCATTGCACACTCCTGCTCCCGTCCCCAGCCTTCAGGAACCGTGCTTTCATGGAAGTTCATGTGGATTCCCAAACCTTTGCTTGCGCTTTCACGGGACTGGGGAGTTTTATCCTGCTCTGTTCTCCCAGAGGTTCCTCCGTTTTCCTTCCCTGAGTAGCATCTTTCAGGCCCCCTTTCATGCACCTCTGGGTGACAAGGGCTCATTCTTGTCACTGCCTTGTCTTGGACACCCTGTGCTCAGCTATGTACGTTGCCACCACAATCTTCATCAAACCCTCTCTGTGCTGTTGGCTGGTCGTTACCCATTGGCTCGGAGGGCCTGCAGGAGGCCAAGGACAAGTTCACCCTGGCGTTCCCCCACACCTCTGCCCACGTCCTCCCACACCTCTGCCCGTCCTCGTCCCAGGTCCTGCTTCACGTCTGCCTCCAGTGCCTCCTCCATCTTAGCCCTGTCTTATTTTTCATTTCTCCTAACCATGCCGGGTTGGTTTTTGTTTGTTTTTCCAAGATGAGAAAATAGCACGTGTCTTCTGGATGCTTCTGACTGGTTGTTCCCATCGTTCTGAAGGACCTAGGGTGGTGTTTCTTCACCAGCGGCTTATTCCCCTTCTTCAGTGTTCGGGTGTGTGCTTGCAAACTTTGGAGACAGAGTTTGTTTTCCTTGCAAGCAGCTGTTCCCACATGGCAGCTGCTCTTCAGGAAACGGGCGCGTTGACCGTTTCACTAGGGTGACCCCTACCCACCATCCCGCCCATGGTGTGACCAGGTGATGGATTTGCAAAGCAGAGCCTAGTGACTTTACCTTGTGTCTTGCCGGGTGGTGGTGGCTCTTTCTCTGAGCGGGGAGGACGTGGGACCACTATCACTGGTCGCCGAGCAGCGACATTTCGGATGGCACCTCTTGGCGTGCTCCAGGTGTGTTGTTCTGCCTGCCATGGGGTGGAATCAGTCAGGCTTCCAGTGCAGGTAATGACAGTCACAGGCGGTGATCTTGCTTTATCAGGGCCATTCTGGAAGCCTGCTTGTCATGCTGACATGATCTCCATCGGGGTGGGAAGGAATGCATCTCACACCTGCACGGCTCCATCCACCTTTACCTCTTCTTACTACGAACTTTGCCTGATGAAGTTGCTCCTTCTGGGTTTCTCAGCCTGGGCACTGCTGACATCTGGGGCTGGATTCCTCTGTGACATGGGGCATCCTGGGCGCTGTAGGATGCTGAGCAGCATGTCTGGTCGCCACCCTTAGATGCCAGGATCTCGATCCTTTCCCAGTTGTGACCACCAACATAGCTCTGAGCATTTCCAGCTGTCCCCTAGGGGGACGGAACTGCCCTCGCTGAAAAACCCAGCAGTGAAGACAGACACACACAGTAAGTGGGTGTGCGTGGGGTCCCGCTTTCTCTTTCTGGACACAGCCTCTGAGCCAGGAGCTCCATTACTGCGTCAGTGATGACTAGCCCGTGGACCCCACCACGGTCCCTAACCCGGTGCGCTTCATTGCATTCGAGCAGAGCCAGGCTAGCACTGATGTTGCCTAAAGCAAAGATCTCTCCGTGTCCACTGGCTTGGGTCTGCTCTCCATGTCCCTTAGTCCGTGGTTGGGTAGTTGGCAAAGCTGTTCCTCGTAGTCAAGGGGGAAAGAATACCGTGTTCTGACTTTCTCTCCACTTCTGTTCATTTGAAGCTTAAAAGCAAAAATGCTGACAATGTGTCTTTGAGTTTTGGGGCTCAGGGAGTGGGTGGGGTGGCGGCATCCATGCTAGTGGGCAGTGGGGAGAAGTGGGTGGGAAACAGGGCAGCCAGGGTGCCATGGGGGTGTGGGGCTGGGAATGCGTGAGCCCGGGCACATGTTTGCTGGCCTCCCTGTGCACTCGCCAGGAACAGGGGTTCCAGGAGGCACGAGGAGGAGGTCATGCTGTTCCCGCCTGGCACAGCAGTGTATTTGGGGTGGTACATGCCCAGCAGGGTGGGCGGGAGGTGAAGTGGATGCCCTGAGACAGCTGTTCCTGGAGGGAGTGGGTGCACAGCCACCGGCTAGGGGCCGTCGGAGCCACTGAGGGTAGGCACGGGACCCTTGGGGACAGGAACCGGAGGACACCCTGGGGTGGGGGATGGAGCAAACCAAGCGCACCTTAGGGCAAATCTGGCTGTCACAGAGCGAAGTTGGAAAGTAGAAGGAATGTTCCAGAGCCTCAGGTTGCACGAAGAGGTGAGCAAGAACAGATAGGGTGACATCCATGGAAGGTCTCTCGTTTTCTTGTTTTAAGGGCAGAAGCCCTTCACTGCAGCATCAAGAGAAATTATGACAGACTCTTTAAATGAATGAGGCTTGATTTTTGAGTCAATTCATACCTTCGGTTAGGAGCCCTGCCACAGACTTTGCAAACAGAAAGCGGTCAGTGTTAGTGGCAGAAAGCACTGCTCTGAGCTGAGGTCAGGGGCAGGTGGGGCCCAGAGTTGGAAGGTCCTGTGTGTTCCTTGTCACTGAAAACTACAGCCCATTTGTTTGCTCTTCGTAGGTTCACAACTTGAATACATTTAAAAATGTTAATTTTCTCATTGCAGTAAAATGCACCTAAACATGCAGTTGGCCATTTTACCTATTTTTAAGTGCACAGCTCAGTGGCATTGGGCACATTCACGCTATTGTGCAACCATCCCCACCATCATCTCCAGAACTTTCCATCTTTCCAAACTGAAGCTCTGTCCCCATGAAGCAGTAACTCCCCGTCCCTGTCCCTCAGCCCCTGGCCCCATCATCTACTCTCTGTCTCTATGGACGTGACTCCTCTAGGGACCCCATGTACGTGAAATCAGTCAGGATTTGTCCTTCTGTGTCTGGCTCATGTCACTCAGCACCATGTCTTCAGGGTCCATCCATATTGTAGCAGGTGCAGAACATCCTTTTCAAGGCTGAGTCTTATTCCATTCTGTGCATGGTCCACATGCTCTTTATCCATCCGTCCATCCATCCACCCACCCATCCACCCATCCATCAGTTCCTCCATCCATCCATCCATCCATCATCCATCCATCCACCCATCTATCCATCCATCCATCCATCCATCCATCCATCCACGGACACTTGGATTGCTTCCACATTCTGGTTCTCATAAATAATGCTGCTAGGAACATGCAGTGTACGAGTGTCTGTTCGAGTCCCTGCTTTAACTGCTTGAGTGCATTTTCAGTCTTGAATTATATCTCCCTCCTATTCGTGGAGGGACTTTAGATTTTCTCTTTTTGGTTTTTCTTTTCTTCAGGTTGTCTCATTCAGGGCTTTCCTATCTTCTTCTCACTCTCCCTCATCACCAGGTCATCCCATAGACAGTCTGATATGGATCTGTGTGTCCTTAAAAGTGTGCATGAACACACAAACACACGCACACAGGGTTTGGGCATCATTGCAGTATATTATACATACCCTTCCCTCTATTTCTGTCTTGCCTGCATGGGGATCCCTCATGGGGGGTTTTGGAGGACACATTTGGGATGTTGCTGTTGGGACAGGTGTGTGTGCGGGTCTGCATGTGCTCCAGAAATCCTGCTCTCCTCCACCAGTCCCACTTGCTCCTGGTCCGTCCTGCTCAGATACCTCCCAGACAGTTCAGAGTCCTTCTGTCCAAACATGAATTCTTGACCTTCCTCCTGGCCTCCTATCCCCAATCAGCTCTTCTTTCGAATTCCCCAAATGGCCCTTCCAGCCCCCCGGGTGCCATTTTTGATCTGCTTTTCTTTGCCTCTGTGCACACTCCAGCCCAGGGTCCTGCCCTTTCCTGTTCTAAACCACATCACCAGATCCGTCAAGATCTGTCCAGTTCAGTGGCATCTTCAGAGAAGCTACTGCGGCTCACCCACATCCCTTGCTTTCTTCTGAGCGTCCACTCCAGATACAGGCTAGGGCTTCCTTCTGATGTGAACACTGGCCTGCGCCATTCTTTGCTGTCAAATCCCATGGGAGGGGGAGGTTTCCTGTGTGCATACAATAGAATGCAAGCTCTTTGGTGTCTCGGTTTCCAGCCTTCTTGGATGTCCCACCTTCAGCCTCTTTTGACCAGAGGTGCATCCTGCCTGTGGGTCTCGCCTTCCACCTGCTCTTGACTCCCTGCTGCCATCCTGTGTTTCCTATTTATGCTCAGTTCCCCAGCTAGCCCGCAAGGCTCAAGACCATCAGCAAAAGAACTGCCCTTTCCATTGTTGTGTACCCAGCTTGTTGCCTGGTATACACTGGGTCCTTGGTCAAAATTTACCCAGTAAGGGCACCTGGGTGGCTCAGTCGGTTAAGTGTCTGCTTTCGGCTCAGGTCATAATCCCAGGATTCTCAACGGGCAGTCTGCTTCTCCCTGTACCTGCCCCCCACCACTCGTGATGTCTCTCTCTCTCTCTCGGATAAATAAAATCTTAAAAAAGAATTTACCCAGTAAATGAAGCAAAGAGCAAGTTGAGTATGGATGTGGATAGATTGTGTTTCATGAGTTGTTGACCCATGGTGCTTGAGCAAGACTCCTAATACATACTGAACTTTAGATCCAGAAATGCCTCTTTTTCTCCTACCACTGGTGGCAAACCCACTTACATCCTTTTGCCCTTGCATTTTGTTATTTATAGACTCCATGCAAGGGGCGGAGTCCTGCAAGGAATGGGAATGAATTAACCAGTGCATTGGCTGATGCCATTAGTCCTGTTTCTCATTTTCTAAACTCAGATTTTAATTCATTTATGGCCATCCAGACCCGTCCTCTCCGCCCACAAGCCCCAAGCGATGACTTACTGCTTATAAATGTTTTTGTAATAGTAACGTCAGCATCTCCTTGAATATTTTGGTGCTTATTAATAATGCCCAACACATTACACATTCTCTCCGTATAAGAGAAGTCTTATTCATGTAAATTAGAAGGAAAGATGTGTCTGTGGAATTTTTTTCCATAGGATATTTATTTGACTTGAAGACAGACAGGGAAACCTGGGCCCTCACGAATTTTTTTTCATAGTCTCGGTTTTTGAGTCCTCATGGAGTACCTTTATTTGAAAGCCGTTACCTCTCAAGGGTGCTAGTGACCAATGGCACCTGAGTGTGATGTTGTTAGGTAGGATTGATAGCCCACTTAATATATATAGTGTCCTTTTTTAGGTTGTTGTTGACGCTCTGTTGGATTTTATTGAGAGATTTGTGCAACAAATGTGCTACAAATGTATATCGGCCTAGTTCTCCCCACTCAGTCATTTGTGTGTGACATTTGTCACTGTGATATTGTGATTTTTAAGCAGAAATAGATGTTCGGTCTTTGTCCTTGGCACTGAGCTCTTAAAATCCTTGGAATTTCCTCAGTGATAAGAGTGACAAAGGTGGCTTTTGTTATGTGAATGAGGTGACTTTGGAAAACACCCTAGGGCAGGGCCTGGTTGCCTGGGGAACCAATCCTGTAATTGGAAGGTTGGAATTCTCGGTCCCACCCCAGATCTGCCAGGAGGCCAGAGGGGCTGGAGGCTGAGTTAATCCCTAATGGCCAGTGATTTAATCAACCTTGCCTTCATGAAGAGCTTCCATGAAATCACAGAAGGACCCGGTTGGGGAGCTTCCAGGGTGGTGAGCTTGGGGAGATTTGGGGAGAGTGGCTCACTTGGAGAAGACACGGAAGCTTCCCCACACCTGGTCCTGTGCGTCTCTGCCATCTGGCTGTTCCTGAGTTTTGTCTCTTTATGATAAACCAGTGATCCAGTGAGTAACGTGTTTCCCTGAGCTCTGTGAGTCCCTCTGGCAGATTAATGGAGCCCAAGGAGGAGAGTTTGGAACTTCTGACCTTATAGTGGCTCTCTACCAGAAGCACGGGACCTGGACCTGTGACTGGCATCAGAAGTGTGTGTGTTGGGGGAGTGTTGTAGGGCTGCACCCTTACCGTGTGCGATCTCCTGTTGTAGCCAGTGTCAGAATTGAGTTGAATGGTAGGACACCCAGCTGGAGTCACAGAACTGCTTGGTGGTGTGGGGAAAAGAACAACAACGCATGTTGGAATTGGGAGCAGAATGGTAGACACTAAGTGCCAATTTTTATATATATAAACCTACCCGTGGATGAAATTCAACTCACCTGGAACCCGGGTGACAGACTCTGAGTTCGTTGACTCATTCCTTCTGCCCGAATCTCCTGGTCTCCACCCTTACTGTCTTGGGGGTTGACACATTCCACTTGGTTGATTAATCCCCAGAGTTCTCTTTCATTCCTTACAGGCTGACTCGCTTGGCTTGGCCCCGTTGTAATCTCCCCCATTGTGAATTATCTCCCCTGCCTTTGAAGGGTGAAACTAGGTTGCATTGCAACATGGTGGATGCATTGTTCTCAAGAGCTGAGAGGGAATCTGTGTAGATTATCATCCTGGCTGTGGATCAATAGGAGTGGCTATAGAATATAGCCAAAGAATGGGTGCATACCATTGATGACTGTGCACGTGTGTGTGTGTGTGTGCATGCACGTACTTAGGCATTTGAGTGGTAGGGAGACAGGATTCTGCATATTTTCCTACCTTTTCAATGAAATTCAGCAAAACTGTGGAAAATGGTAGTGCTATGAGTTGGATAGTTTTGTCCATTTGGGGTTGATTCAAGAGCTCCGTGCTGCCCCCAAATTCTGGAACACCAGGCGTTTTCTGGTGAGTTCTAGCTAAATTAGGCACTCATCTTGTTCTGGAGAAATCTGGAATGTCACCAGCCTACAGAGAGGTTCATTCTACAAGTTCCCCACTCCGGTGTTGATCCTAGACCATATTTCCCCATCGGAATGGTGAAGTCGTTGTTGGATTCCAAGCTCCCCCATGAAAGCAGAGTGTGGCCACCGTATACATTTGAAATACGGAGCAGTTATATTGAAACATCATGGGAAGGGATGTTCTTACCATACTGATCAAGAAGTAGAGCATGTGGCCGAAAGGAAACACTCCTCTGGGCTTTAAATTAATGATAGAAAGAATGTGGCTGGTTGGGGTGGTCTGTGTAACTGTAAAAGACTTCTCCAGGAAGTGACAATAGCGGCCCAAAGCCCCAGAACACCGTTCCTGCTTCCTGTATCCGTTCGTGCCTCCATACCGCAAAACTTGAGCCTTCTGAGCTGCAAGAAGCGGGAAGGGGAAGCAGGACACAGATGCATAGCCTTCAGTAACTGAAAACAGGGACCTCCGGCAAGTCCCCGTGGTCACATCGCTGGTAGCAGCTCGGAGACAGGACAGCATTTGTGCAAAGCCCGTTTGTGGGTACGTGTCGTTCGGAATGGCACCCTTATTGCAAAGGGTCTACACGTTTCCCCCCGTGCATTTCGTGAAAGCTTTTTGTACACATGACCCGTGTTTTGCTAATACCTGGAAACACCATGAGTAGCAAACCAGACACTCTTTTTTAAGTGCTGGCAGAGTTTTTCATTTCTGTGATTGGGATTTTTTTCCTCTCTTCCGTCACATGTTTTCCTTTATTTGCCTTAACTCATACCGTCCTGACCACTGCATGTGCTTATCCCTTTGTGATTTTCCTTCGAGTTAGTCTTCATGTTGTGGCAATCTGTCTCCCCCCATTTTACTTTATTTCATTGGAATGGCCCATCCCAGCAGGTGAGACCCTCTGGTAGAGCAGGTGTCCTGAGCATCCTCCCGAAGGGATGGCCAGTTCTCTGGGCATAATTGCATTTGTGGTGAAGCCCAGATGGACGCAGCTCATGGGGAGACAGCTCTGAAGGGAAGCACCATGTTGTCCTGATCACAGAAGATGCAAGCGGGAGCCTTGCGGTATTAACACCATAGCATGGCCATGGTTAACATCATCCTGTACGACCCCCATCCTGGCAGGGTGGCTTTTACTGGGGGACGTCTCTTACTGCTGATTATATCATGCACATACTTGTGTACTTGCTGCGTCCTCTCAAAAATGCAGAGCATAGTTCCAAAGCTCGTTTCTCTTCTTCCCACGTCTCCTCTACGAGAAAATATTCTTCCTCCATCACCGCAGATCTCCCTACAATGTGTTTTTTATTGTTTCCTTTTGTCAGAACTTCTCCTCGGAAACAGACAGACCTGGCGTCTTCTGTCATCCCCCCTCCCCCACCTCTCCTTCCAGTAATAGAATGCCTTTGTAAGGAGGATGCGCCTCTTCTGACTCTCTCGGACATTTTTAATGGCCGCCTTACCCTGGCAGGTGTTTGGGAGGCAGTCCGTTCATTTACTGTTACGTTTCCAGTCTCAATTACAGGGCCAGCTGGCCGAACCAGGTGTGATCCCCGAAAATGTGTCCACTGTGCATGAATTTGCTTGGGCTGTCAGAACAAATCCCACAGACTGAAGGGCTTGAACAACACGCATTTATTTCCCATAGTCCTGGAGGCTGGGAGTCTGAGATCCAGGTGGGGCCGAGGGCTGGTTCCTCCTGAGACCTTCCTCCCTGGTGTGTAGATCCCATGTTCTGCCCATGTCCTCACGTGGTCGTCTGTGTGTGTCTGTGTCCTCATCTCCTCTTCTTATAAGGACCCCAGTCCTATGGGATCAGAGCCCCCTCTAGTGACCTCATTATACCTTAACCTCCTCTTCAAAGACCTTATTCCCTCATATGTTCCCATTCTGAAGTCCTGGGGGCTAGGGCTTCCACGTATAACTTTGGCGGACACAATTCAGCCTGTTGGCCAAGATTTTTTTTTAAGATTTTATTTATTTGAGAGAGAGAGAGAGCATGAGCTGGGTGGATGGGGCAGAGGGAGAAGCAGGCTTCCCGCTGAGCAGGGAGCCCAGCACAGGGCTCCATCCCAGGACCCTGAGATCATGACCTGAGCCGAAGGCAGACGCTTCACCGACGGAGCCCCCCAGGCGCCCCCTACGTTTTATTGGTGCCATATCTTAACATCCATCTCTAGCAGATTTTCACACCTGCCCACCCACCTGCGTATTGCAGCATCCATTCCTCGGCATGACTATCCTCCCGTCGACGTAGACGACATCCATCATGTCCGTCCGTGCCCCACACCGCAGCAGGTGTCTGGCGCTGACGTTCGTTGGCGGGGACCCGCGGCGCCGCGCTCACTCCCGCGCTGCCCTCCCGCAGGTTCTGGACGTGTCACGACGAGCGCTTCCTCTACATGCTGATGGAGTTCGTGCCGGGCGGCGAGCTGTTCAGCTACCTGCGTAACCGGGGCCGCTTCTCCAGCACCACGGGGCTGTTCTACTCCGCGGAGATCGTCTGCGCCATCGAGTACCTGCACTCCAAGGAGATCGTCTACAGGGACTTGAAGCCGGAAAACATACTGCTGGACCGGGAGGGTCACATCAAGCTCACCGACTTCGGCTTCGCCAAGAAGCTGGTGGACAAGTAAGTGGCCGCGGTCACCCGTGGCCGCGTCCGGCAGCCGCCATGCTCCTCCCCGCTCCCGCGAGTTCGGTTGTGTTGGGATTCCACATGTAAGGGACCCCGCGTGCTGTGATTGTGTTTGTTCTGTGCCCGGCTTACCTTCCTCGGCATAGTGGCCTCAGGGTCCATCCACGTTGTCGCCAGTGGCGAGATGTCCTTTTTTTTTTTTTAAAGATTTTATTTATTTGATAGAGAGAGACACAGCGAGAGAGGGAACACAAGCAGGGCGAGTGGGAGAGGGAGAAGCAGGCTTCCCGCGGAGCAGGGAGCCCGATGCGGGGCTCGATCTCAGGACCCTGGGCTTGTGACCTGAGCCAAAGGCAGATGCTTAACGACTGAGCCACCCAGGCACCCCGGGATGTCCTTTTTAAGGGCGAATTGTAGCCCATTGTGCGTGGAGACCACATTTCCTTTGTCCGTTCATGTGCTGCTGTAAATAATACTGCAGTGAGCAGGACGGTTCAAGTACGTCTTTAAGGCACTGTTCTCGTTTTCTTCACATAAATACCCAGATGTGCAGTTACCGGGTCGTAGGGTAGCTCCATTTTTAACTTTCTGAGGACCCTCCGTGCTCTTCTCCACAGGGGCTGCCCCGGCTTGCATTCCCACCAAGAGTGCACGACTGTTCCCCTTTCTCTGCATCCTCGCCAGCGCCTGTCTTGCCTGTTTGATATTAGCCATCGGCAGGTGTGCAGTGCTGTATCTCAAATGACTCATTCTTTTTATCAGAAGTATACAGTTGTGCATACTGTGTGTCAAGGAGCTCCCCACGCCCCCCCCCCCCCCCAGCTCATTTCCACTCTCAGCAGAAGACCGCTTTCAACACTCGGGTTGGCTTGTTCTGTTTTTCTGGGACAGCTTCCAAAATTTTGATCCTGCTGTCCGCTTGCCCCTTCTGAAACCTCATGTATTATGCTTTCTTTTTTTTTTTAAGATTTTATTCATTTGGGAGAGGGAGAGAGACAGCACGAGCTGGGTGGGGAGGGGCAGAGGTGGAGAGAGAAGCAGGCTGCCCGCTGAGCAGGGAGCCCGATGTGGGGCTCGATCCTGGAACCCTAAAATCATGACCTGAGCCGAAGGCAGCCGCTTAACCCACTGAGCCACCCAGGTGCCCCATGCTTTGCACTTTTTAAAAACTCCTTCCTGTCATTCCTCATTGCCTTTTGGGAGGGAGCAGAGGTGGATATGATCAGTTCACCATCTTTGACAAGAAGAGATTATGCATGAGGTCATCTTGGGGTCACTTTAAAATAATTTCCTATCTTGCTTTTTGTTTCTGAAGACTAACAAAACACCGAAAAAGTCCTCTTGCTGAACAAGCAGATTATCTGTTTCAGTGTTTTTCTGTGTAAATGAAAGCCCACAGATTTGTATGTCCGCTGAATTCTGTAACGTCGATTTCTAACACTGGGCTCACCGGAACAAACATCATTTCAGCATCATTTGCACCGACGTTGATCTCATCACGAATAGCCCCATAAAATGAAACCTTAACGTAGTTGGGCATAAAATGTCTTCTTCGCGTACTTCGCCCAATGATCCAGACTGCCCCATGCCGCTGGGAAAACATTTACAGCGAATGTGTGCAATTATAGAATATGTAACGGGGCGCCTGGGTGGCTCAGTTGGTTAAGCCACTGCCTTCGGCTCAGGTCATGATCCTGGAGTCCCTGGATCGAGTCCCGCGTCGGGCTCCCTGCTCGGCAGGGAGTCTGCTTCTCCCTCTGACCCTCCCCCTTCTCATGCTCTTTCTCTCTCTCTCTCTCTCTCTCTCATTCTCTCTCTCAAATAAATAAAATCTTTAAAAAAAAAAATCTTTAAAAAAAAAAAAAAGAATATGTAACGTATACAAGTACAACATTCCACTTCAGTGAGGCTGATGTACTTGCAAAGCTGGTTATTTTGCTGTGTTTATCCCCCCTACTAAAACATTGAGCTTTCTTTGCTATATTCCCCAGTTGGCTCATTGGTCGCTTGGTACAATTAAGCGTGGAAGAGAGTCACACACCCAGAGATGGAGGGAGACAGGGCTGTCTTTTGCTGATACCATCACACCTACAGTCCTAAAATATTCCATGGAGAAGGGTCAAGGTGTATGTTTTGTTCCCCTGGACACATTTAGTAATTTATGCTCCTAAAATTTCTCTCTAGAGCAGCGCTGTCCAGTACACATAAAACACACACCTCATGTATGATTTAAATTCTTCAAGAAGCCTTGTTTTAAAAAAGTAAAAATTTTGGGGCGCCTGGCCGGCTCAGTCGGTAGAGTGTGCAACTCATCACGGTGTTGTGAGTTCGAGTCCCACGTTGGTCATACAGCTTACCTAAAAATAAAATCTTTAGAAAAGAAAGTAGAAATTGAGTAAGATAGCCTGTTTAATTCGGTATATCTCAAATACAAGTATTTCAACGTATAATCAGTGCAGAAATTGAGAGGATTTACATGAATTTCTGCTGCTAAGTTTTTGAAATCCCTTGTGCATTTTATCAGGGTGGTGCATCCCAATTAGGGTACTGTATTTTCATCAGAAATACTTGATCTTTATTTAACGTCCAAAACATTTACAGTTGGAAAAATAAGATTCACATGCCCAGGCTCTCCAAAAACCGGGAACTTCCTCAGTAACTGCATCAAGTATTGCTTTTTAAATTTAATTTTAAATTAAAAGATTAAGATCTTAATTCCTTAGTACATTTTAAGTGCTCCTGAAGTACATGGGGCTGGTGGCCCCATACTGGACAGGCCAATCTAGAAAACACACTGTTAGGGACACCAGGCTGGCTCAGTCTGTGGAGCTTGGGATTCTTGATCTCGGGGTTGTGAGTTCGAGCCCCACACTGGGTGTAGAGATTATTTAAATAAAAATAAAACTTTGAGGGGTTCCTGGGTGACTCAGTGGGTTAAGCATCTGACTCTTGATCTCAGCGTGGGTCTTGGTCTCAGGCTTGTCAGTTCAAGCCCCACACTGGGTGTAGAGATTCCTTAAAAATAAAAACTCAGGAAAAAATACACTGATGACGTGGGGTTGGCTAAGGTGATAATTATATTTCTTCGTGTTATGGAAACAGCTGCATTTATGAGAAACTTGATTGTGCGGGGGAGCAGTTTTACATTAAATGACTCATCTCTGACGGTTTTTAAGAAAGCGGCCATCCTGGGAACACTTTGTGATGCAGTTAAATTCAATCTGATTTTCCCCTATAGGATTTCATCTATTACCTTTCTAAGAGGAAAGCACATAAAAATGAAGTGCTTTTCCATAACCTTATGAACAAAGACCTTCTTAACACAGGATAATTGGTTTATAACGTTGAGGGTGCCCCCTATTGGCAGCACGTGGTATATGGTACATATATGTCTCTTTTTTTTTAATAGTCATTTTATTTGGAAGTCTGATTCAAACCCACCAGATGTAAAATATTTCAAAAATTAGCTTGATGATAAGTTTGGCGAGCAGTAAATCCGGTATGTGCACTTAAGAGTAAATGCATGATGGTGGCTTTGTACATAACATCAAACAATTAATTTACTTAAGATGTTGAACTTTGGGGTGCCTGGGTGGCTCAGTCGGTGAAACATCTGCCTTTGGCTTAGGTCATGATCCCGGGGTCCTAGAATTGAGTCCTGCATCAGGCTCCCTCCTCAGCGGGGAGCCTGCTTCTCCCTCTGCCTCTCCCCCTGCCTGTGCTTTCTCTCTCTCTCTCTCTCTCTCTCTCTCAAATAAATAAAATCTTGGGGGGAAAAAAAAGACGTTGAATTTGGAAGATAAGGCTTCATTACCATCTTGATATATTGCTTTTTAAAGGAAATTTTCATTTTATTTTATTTTTGGATATATTGCTTTTAGTCATGGACTTTGTCGATTGCAAAAACATTTTTCTCGCTTCTTTCTGTGTGTTTTTCTCGGTTTGCTTGATGAGGTCTCTCCCTTCTGACCCAGCCCTGGAGACGTGATGCTTGTGGGCGCATAGGCATGGCCTCCCTTCCCGTTCAGGATTCCGACAAGTGACAGTACTTTTACATAAACATGGAAAGAAACGTCCCCAGGGATCACTACAAAAGACGTGGAACCAAACAGAGCTTCATCTCCAATAATATTTTTGAACACGTAATTGAGAAAAGCATGTTTCTCCTTTTTTTTTTTTTTTTTTTACAGCACGGGATACAACATGGTTAAATATAATTCGATATTCTTCCCTCTACCAATTGTATTCTCATTTGTTCATGGTAACTCTGAGTCTCAGGCTTTCCCTAGGTTCTCAATAATGGATGGATTTTTCCTCTTGTACCATAATCTTACAGAACTCTTGTTTAATTATAGTGATAGTTCTTTTTTTGTACAAAAGTCTTCGGCATACACACTTGCTGTTATGCAGGTAGGCTTCCTAACAGAATAAGGGACACACTAGGATTATTTTTCATTCTCTAAAATGATTAAAACAAAAGTGCCGATACATTTAATTTAGGGTTATTCTGTAGTAGTTTTTAAAATTTAGATGTGACATTGAGCGCTATCCTTTGGATTTTCATGCCCGGCCTCTTGGCTAGGGATAAATAACATTGTACCTAATCTTTGACGATTGTTACTTAACGATCTCAAACATCCACAAAAGCAGAGAGAGTAGTTAACCTTAAATCCTGTGTGCCCATCACACAGATTCAGTAGGCATCAAAGCCTTGCCACCTTATTTGACTTTTTACCTCTCCCACGTTTTCATTCCTTATATTATTTTAAAACAAGTGCTCACCGTGCTCTCTGTAATGGATAATGACTTAAAAAGAATAGCATCAGTGCCATGATCACATCTTAGAGAATAAAAGAAAAAATTCCTTAGGAGCATCTAACTCCCAGTCAATATTCAGATTTCCCCCACATCTCAGAAATGTCTTTTTCTTCCCGGTAAACAGGATCTGACCAAGGTTTCTACATTGCATTTGGCTGTTTTGTCTCTTAGCTCCATTAAATCCATAAATTTCCCATTTCACCTCCCCCTCTCCCCCAACTGATACCATTTATTTGTGAAATAACCCGGGTTAAGCCCCATCGGAAGCCCCGTGATCTAGATTGGGTGGGTTTCTTCTTCATGGTGTCCTTTGCCTTGTTCCTCTGTCCCCTTTGTTTCTTGTGAGCTGGTGGTTAGATCTTTGAACTAGATTAAATTCAGGCTCATTGGATCCTCACTTCTGTTCCTTCCTTTCTTTTTGGCTTTTGAGAAACATGGTGCTGGATTTTTTGTTATTGTTGCTTTTGCCTGGTAGCAAGAAGCATACAGCAGGTGCTTGTCCTTGCATACATGGGTCCAGGTGTTCCCTGCCTGGCCTCCCTTCCCACTGTCCACTCTGTCACCGTCACCGTGTAACCTGTGGGCTTAGGGCCCACCAGGGGCGCTGCTTGCTCCCCCATTCTGTGAGAAATGACAAAATGCTGATGCTCTCTCTTGGTCAGTCTTTCTGCATTTCTCAGGTGGAGTTCTTCTATAAAGAGCCCCTTTCCCTCATCAGCTATCGGGTGACCTTCAAATACCATCCTTCATGAGAGCAGGCGGGCAGTCCATCATTCATTCAGTTCATTTAAGGGTTTCCAGAATCATGACCTGGGCCCTTAGTGACCTCAAATGGGGCCATTGCATTTTTTTACTGCTACCACTCAGAAAACACATGATCTCATGTGTTTTTAATTCAAAGCAGTCCTTTTTTTTTTTTCCCTCTGTGCTTGAATTGCCCTCCTCTTAATAGGGAGTGACCACATAATGGGCTCAGACTCTCCTTTTGAGCAGATGAAAATGTTTTTGATCTAGACAGGTGGTGGTCGCACAACATTCTGAATGTACCAAATGCCACAAAATGGCTTGC
This sequence comes from Neomonachus schauinslandi, assembly GCF_002201575.2. Classification (NCBI taxonomy): domain Eukaryota; kingdom Metazoa; phylum Chordata; class Mammalia; order Carnivora; family Phocidae; genus Neomonachus; species Neomonachus schauinslandi. The sequence continues at coordinate 124,645,689 of NC_058419.1, forward strand.
TTTAAAATGGCAAATTTGGGGGTGCCTGGCTGGCTCAGTTGGAAGAGCGCAACTCTTGATCTCAGGGATTGTGAGTTCGAGCCCCACGTTGGATGTAGAGATTACTAAAAAAATAAAGTTAAAAAATATAATAAAATGGCAGATTTTATGTTCCATTGAATTTTGCCTCAATTAAAGCAACAACAGTCCCATCTTTGTAGGAGCCCCTTCAAGCTGCCACCTCTACCTTTTTGTCAGTATCCCATTGGCTTTGAGAACGTCCTTGCTTTCATTGACTAGAGGAGCCCTACGTGTCTCCTCTCTACCCTGGAGTCAGCCAGTTCTTTAAGGAACTCTGGACACTGTTGGTGGGAAATAGTATTTAAAGACCCCTCAAGGGGTGCCGTTTGCTGTGGGGGTTTCATTGCTTCTAAGAATTCTTGGGGGACAGAATTAAAGAACGCATTTTTATTTTAAAGAGAAAAGCAAACGCTGAGTCCAAACTTTACTAGTTGATATTTAAGACCATGGGTTTTTACTTAGTTTTTATGACTTATTCTTGTACCTCTTTGCTTACCCTGAAACTCTCACCTACCCACTGCATTTATTCACAGAAGCAAGTCCTTGCAGTACCGCACACAGCTGACCTTGGTGCGCGACCCTGTAGTGGAAATGTTCCGGCCCAAGATGTGGGTCAAAATGTTTTAATCCCTTTGTTAGGCAGCTAGCCAGAGAACCAAGCCAAGTTAAGTCGTGAAACTGGCGAGGGCCTTTGATTGATGGAAACGAAAACCAAAGCTATAAAAGATTGAGGGTTAGATGAGAACCAGGCTTTGAAATCCATCTCTCTCTCTAATTCTTTCCTCTACACCAGGGCTCAGCAAACAACAGCCCATGGGATCTGGCCCACCACTTGTGTTTTCTAAATAAAGTTTTATTAGAACACACTCACATAGTTTGTTTACGTCTTGTCTACAGCTGCTCTCATGCTACAGGAGGAGAGGTCTGTGTCTGACAGAGACCAGATGGTCAGAGACAATAGGTGCATGTGGCTGTGTGCCAATAAAACTTTATTTGTAAAGTAAGTGAGGGGCTTGGGAGTAAATAGAGCAAGAGAGTGACACTTGACAATGCATACCATTTTTAAAAGTTTTTAATTTAAATTCAATTTAGTTAACATATAGTGATTATTAGTTTCAGAGGTAGAATTTAGTGATTCATCCATTGCATATAACACCTGGTCCTCATCACATCATGTGTCCTCCAAATGTCCATCACCCCATTACCCTATCCCCCACCCACCTCCACTCCAGCAACCCTCAGTTTGTGTCCTAGAGTTAAGAATTTCTTATGGTTTGTCTCCCTCTCTGATTTCATCTTATTTTTCCTTCCCTTCCCCTATGTTCATCTGTTTTGCTTCTTAAATTCTACATACAAGTGAAATCATGGTATTTTTCTTTCTCAGATTGATGTTTTTCGCTTAGCATAATACCCTCTAGTTCCATCCACGTTGTTGCAAATGGCAAGATTTCATTCTTTCTGATGGCTGAGTAATACTCCATTGTGTGTGTATATATCACATCTTCTTTATCCATTCATCTGTTGATGGACATCTTGCCATAGTTTGGCTATTATGGACAGCAGTGCATACCTTTTATTTTTATTTATTTATTTAAGATTTTATTTATTTGTTAGAGAGCACACAAGCAGGGGGAATGGCAGGCAGAGGGAGAAGCAGGCTCCCCGCTGAGCACAGAGCCTGATGGGGGACTCGATCCCAGGACCCTGGGATCATGACCTGAGCCGAAGGCAGATGCCCAACCGACCAAGCCACCCAGGCATCCCAGTGCATACCTTTTAATACCGATTTAGTTTCTGCGCAATGAAAATATGTTACCTATTCAGTATATTCACCATCTGGCCATTTCCAGATGCAGTTTGCTGATCCCCCCCAAACTAGACCGTCTGCTGTGTGAACTGGTTAAAACCGACCAGAAGGTATATTCATACCATGGATTGTCATTCAGCCACGAAAAGTAACAAAACCCCATCAGTGAACCTTGAAAGCAATTATCCCGAGTGAAAGAAGCCAGACGGAAAAGGCCACATATTGAGGTACCTCGTGTTGTCATATGGTAGAGCCCGAAGATAGAGTAATAGGTGGAGCCGGATCCATGTCACCATACCTTCCTGAGCGGGAGATGACTTGCCCATATTCCCACAACTGCCAAGTGATGGTACCTTGTGACTTCCAGGTCACATTTCTTTCTGTTACCATCAGCCTCTGTTACTGGGTGCATCACAGAGCGGGGATGAGGAGTGAAGAGGGGAGATGTGGGGATACTTGCCGCTGTTGGACCGTGATACTATTAGGCTGGTCAGCTTGGGTGTGTTATTGCCTCTGCATGCCTTGCTTTGCTCGTCTGAGAAGTGAGAGTTGTTCTTACTCTAGGATTGTTGCTAAGAATGGGTGGGTCTGCTAATTGGAAAGTACATCCTTAGAACAGTTCCTGGCACATCATAAGCATTGAGTAGACATAAGGTGCTTCTGACTTTATTATCTCCATCATCAGTATCCCCATCATCACCACCATCACCACCTTCACCATCATCATCATCACCATCCTCATCACCACCACCACCACTATCACCTTCACCATCATCATCATCACCATCCTCATCACCACCTTCACCACCATCATCACCTTCACCATCATCATCA
>NC_058419.1:124648489-124653004 GCF_002201575.2 Neomonachus schauinslandi
ACCATCATCACCTTCACCATCATCATCATCACCATCCTCATCACCACCTTCACCATCATCATCATCACCATCCTCATCACCACCACCACCACCATCACCACCTTCACCATCATCATCATCACCATCCTAATCATCACCACCACCATCATATCACCATCACCACCATTGCTATGGACTGAATTATGTCCCTCCAAAATTCATGTGTTGAAGCTTTAACCCTCCCAAGGCAACTGTATTTAGAGATAGTGCTTTTAGGAGGTAATTGAGGTTCAGTGAGGTCAGGAGAGTGGGGTCCTAATCTGATAGGATTGACAGCCTTACAGGAAATTGATTTGTCACAGCTCTGGAGGCTGGAAGTCCAAGCTCAGGGTGCCGGGCAACTTGGTTGCTGGTGAGGACTCTTGCTGGCTTTTACATGGCTGTCTACTCACTGTGTCCTCACATGGTGGAGAGAGATCTCTCGGTCTCTCCCTCTTCTTACAAGGACACCAGTTACTGAGTTAGTTCATCTTGATCCAACAATATGACATCATCTTAACTTGATTACATCTGCAAGACCCTATTTCCAAATAAGATCACATTCACAGGCTCTGGGGTTTAGGACTTTTGGGGGGAACACAGTTTGGCCCTGTACGGATGCCCTGGCAGGCGATGAGAGTTTAAGAACACATGAGCAATTAGAATACCGTCTTTCATTAACATGGTCTCCTATCCCTGCCACGGTGGAACTGATAACAGTGAGCATATTGAGAACGTCAGGTGTCACCTTGCCTGCTCTCCAAGAGCTGGGTGAGCAGGAAAAAGGACCTGGGGCATGGATAATTCACAGCCTGGACCAGCGGTCTCTGAATAACATCCGGGGCTCTTTGTCTCATCTTTACATGTTTACTGCTGTCTGAAGCTCCCTAGCAGTTTATGCCTCTGTGTACATCCATGAAGCACCAGCGCCGTTTGCAGGAAGGCCTTCTTCTAAAGAAGTATCGGGCTACCCAGGGCAACTTAGAAACTGGAAATTTATACAGCCTTCCACCTGTGCCTCTTACCCAGGATGGAGCCAGAAAGAGACTCACCTTTCCAAATGCAAGTGGAGACACTGTCCCTGATGCATATATAATGACCTGTGGCCACCTCCACCTGGTCTTAATTTGACCTAAGAGCTCAATTTCCAGCTAGCTTCAGGTGACCTTGGGCATGCTACCAGCCTGGGAGCCCAGCACGAAGGGCCCCGTAAGTTGGCAAGATGGGCATGGGTGGCCTGGAGGCGTGCTCAAGGTCTCAGTTGCTAAATGGAGAACCCCACGCGGCATCATCCCTGGTGTAGAGCACCAGCCGGACACTGCTGTCTTTCTAGGGTTACAAATTCCCAAGCCCTTTCCAAACCCAGCCTGTGTCCAGCCTCTGCCGAGATCCTGCTTGCCTCACCTTGACTTTGTTTCTCAGATGCTTGTTTTGGCTTCCTCCCTCCTTGGAGGACACCCTGCTCCACCTGGCCTCTTCTGTCTCTGCGTTTTTTTTTTTTTTTAAGGATTTTATTTATTTGACAGAGAGAGACACAGCGAGAGAGGGAACACAGGCAGGGGGAGTGGGAGAGGGAGAAGCAGGCCTCCCGCGGAGCAGGGAGCCCGATGCGGGGCTCAATCCCAGGACCCTGGGATCACGACCCGAGCCGAAGGCAGACGCCCAACGACTGAGCCACCCAGGCGCCCCTCTGCATTTTTTATAAAGATTGTTGCAAAATATACTTAGGATAAAATTGACCATCTTCCCCATTTTTAAGTACATGGTTCAGTGGGATTAGATGCATTTGTAAGGTCCCACGACCATCCCCACCATCCATCTGCATAAGTTTGCATCCTCCCCAAATGAAGCTCTGTCCCCGTGAAACACTTACTCCCCATCCCCCTCCCCCAGCCCCTGGCGCCACCATCTACTTCCTGTCTCTCTGCATTTCCCTGCTCTGGGGACCCCATACATGTGACATCCTACAGTATTTGTCTTTCTGTGTCTGGCTGATGTCACTCAGCATCATGTCCTCAAGGTCCATCCACGTCATTAGTAGTTGTCAGGGTGTCATGCCTTTTTAAGGCTGAATCCTATTCCATTGTGTGAATGGACCCCATTTCCTTTATCCGTTCATCCATTGAAGGGCACTTGGGTTGGCACCTGACTTTGGCCACTGTGAGTCACGCTGGTCTGAACATGGGTGTGCAAGTATGTCATCAACACCCTGACTTTCGTTTCCTTTGGGTATATACTGGGAGGCGTAGTGGCTGGATCATACGGTGATGCGAGGTTTCGCTTTTCAAGCACCCGCCATACTGTTTCCCGCAGCGGCTGCACCAACTTGCGTCCCCACCAGCAGTGCATGAGGGATCCCTGTTCTCCACATCCTCGCCGACACTTCTGTGTTTTTCACAGCCATCCCGATGGGTGTGAAGTGGTCTGCACGTTTGACTCTTTCCTTCCCGTGAACCAGGGAGCAAAGCCACAAGGAGGACCTAAACCTCGTACTCACAGAAGCCCCGTAGCATCCTCTTTCTGAGCCGCCGCTGCCCTCCTTAGAGACGTGCTCTCATCTGTCAGAGTCTTAGCGGGTGAGGGGTGGTCAGCCATCTGGAGAGACAGAGGTGGAAATCAGTATGGCCATCTTCTTGACCTCCAGAGTTGTATTTTCAGATGTCTGCCGTTCCCCACTGTCAATTAGCTTCCATTCCATTAGACAACAGTGTGCCATACAGAACGTGCGGGGCTGAGCCTGCAGGTGCTTTAGAAGGAAGTGAAGAGTGTGCATGGCCGGTGTGGGGAGCACATGCCTTTCCCGGGGCCGCTGTAACAGTACCCCAACCGAGGGGCTTCATACAATGGTATTCTCCCGTGGTTCTTGAAGTTGGAGCCCTGGACTGAAGGTGTTTGCAAGGCTGTGATCCCACAGTGGCTCCCGAGAGAAGGATCTGTTCTGACCCTCTGTCCTGGCTTCAGGTCACCTCATGCAGTTCCTAGAGTCCTCTAAGACAACGTTGGCTTCTCTCTCCAACACTTTGAAGTGTCCAGGGGGTGGGGATGGGGCATCGTCGTGATCACCGACGTCATCGTCCCATTCAGTCCTTCTGAGACGCATGCATTTGCCCAACACCACTAACTTCTGTTATGCCCTTCTCTGTCCCCAGGACATGGACCCTTTGTGGAACACCCGAGTACCTGGCCCCTGAAGTTATCCAGAGCAAAGGCCACGGGAGAGCCGTGGACTGGTGGGCGCTTGGCATCCTGATATTTGAGATGCACTCGGGGTGAGTAGGGCTCCTGTGGAGAATCAACACGTACTCTCTGGCACTTCCCTTCCCTGCTTCTAGAACGGTGCTTTTTGGTGGCACCGATGTCCTCCCGTGCCGGTTTCCCCATGCCAACATGGCAATGGGGACCCACAGTTAAGTGTGCTTTCATAAGAGCAAAAGCACATGGGAAGCACCAGCATTTGGGACCTCCTCGTGTTTAAGTATCCCTGTCTCCCATGAATATAATATTCAGTCTTCTGCATGGACTCTTTTGGAGCAAGGCAGAGAGCTAAGGTAATGACCATACGTGTTGGATAAAGATAAATAAATGGCATACAGTTTAGGACTTTATGAATGAGTTCCTTGCCAGGAAGGAGAATGTGTGCCCATACTTACTTGTCATGAGGCTTGCATGGTTCCACTTTCCCCGCATGCAGAGACCAGAGGTGTTGAACAGGTATCAAGGTATCACCGTGAGTGAATACTCCAGTCTGGCTGAGGCACGAGACAGGTGTGATGTTCCTCAACCAGAAACATAAAGCAAGCATCCCCCACTTAGAAATCATAGACCTGGGGATTCCTCCTGGTCCTACAGAGGAAAGGCTCTTCTCTGATGGTGTAGATGACAGGCAGCTGGTCTGTGAGGTGCCCGGACACTGGCTGGGGGGGCCGTCGGATGTGCGGCCCCTCTACCTCCTTCCGCCCTCCCTGCCTCGTCCTTTGTCCTCCCTCTTCAGGCCTGTTTCCTGCTGGGGAGCTCGGCAGATGCTTGGAGTTTACTCCCAGTTGAACCCAAAGCCTGACCCAGTTCCACACCTGATTCCCTGCAGGGAAAGACCAGAGCTTTTTGCCTGGAAACCTTCCCTTTCAGTTGGAAAGAATGATGGAAAGAGGTGTATTTCTGCACTGAGGGTGTGGCCAGAGTGGAGTCTTGTGAAAACCTGTGTTTGTCTGCGAGTCTATTATCTATTTATCAACTATCTACCCATGTATCTATCATCTATGTGTCTGTCCTCTCTTATCACCTTATCTCTCTATATCTGTCATATCTATCCATCCGTCTGTCCATCCATTTGTCTATCAATCCATCTATCCATCCATCACCTGTCTATTCTATCTACCTGTCTATCTTTCCTTCCTTCCTTCCATCCATCAATCCATCCATCCATGCATGCATCCCTATATCTATTTGTCTGTCTATCTATCTATCTATCTATCTATCTATCTATCTATCTATCTATCT
>NC_058419.1:124653014-124671307 GCF_002201575.2 Neomonachus schauinslandi
TCTATCTATCTATCTATCTATCTATCTATCTATCTATCTATCTATCTATCTATCATCCTATCTCCCAGTCTGTCTATCCATCATCCATCCATCCATCATACCTCTTGATCTATCAGTCCATCCATCCATCCATCATCTATCCATCTATCGCTCCATCCACCTGCCCACCCATCTATCTGTCATCTATGTATTCTCTTTACCTGTCTGCCTGTGTATCTATTCATCCATCCAGCCATCCATCCAGCCATCCATCCATCCATCCATCCATCATCTATCTGGTCTCTTGTATTTTTCCATTACTCTTCACCCAGACGGGTCTAGCAAATCAAACAGAACCGAATTTCTTAATAGACACCCCAGCCCATGAAGTCCCAAGCAGAGCAGAAGGTTAACATGAATCACGCATAGGTCCCATCCGTTGAGAAGATACAACAGTTGTGAATATTTATGTGCCCATATTCATCAGATTCCCCTCAGATGCCCTGCCGCACATTTCCCTTCCTTAATATTACTGACCACTAGAGGTCAGCATTGTTTAACGATAAATGAACCCTGGCGGCCAGGGCTTAATAGATGAAGTTCACGAGCTCTGTTTTCTCTGTATTGCTACGGTACATTCTAGTAGGATATGTTCTGTATATAGAATATAGTACTATGAGATGTTATTAGTAAATACAAGTTTGGAAAATAATACTGATGGAATGTAAGAAAATTATTGGAATTAGAATAAAATCGAATAAAATTAGAATATAATATTAGCACATATTAGAGTGAATATATTAGGATTATTATGTTAAAAATAACTATTAGAATGATTAGAATATTATTAGGATATAATCCATTCAAATATTAGAACACGCTGTTTTAGGATATTAGAAAATAGAATGTTTTTAATATTCTCATAGAATATTAGCAATAATGTATTTCCAACATAATATACTAGAATATTAGGAGTAGAATAGAAAATAGTGAAGTAGGATCTAATATGTTATGAGGCTCTTATTAGAATAATTGATGATGAATCGTTAAAACCCACTCCCAGCCAAAACACTCTGAGCTGACCTTCGCATTTCATACGAGGCAGGGACCTGTGTGTTCATTGTGATGTATTTTCATTTACACATTTGTAGTTGGAGGGGGTCAGGCTTTCTGGAGGGATATCTTGAGAGACACGAGTCCATGTTGATGCCACAATCCCCGCCGATCCCTCCTGGGCACTCCTTGGCTCCGTCTGCAGTTCCGCCAGACTTGAGCCTTCCCCTGGACCACTTCTCAATTTCCTCATTGTCCCCTGCAGCTGCTTCCTCTCCTGCCCATGTTTCCCTGGTAGCAGCTGGAGGTGTCCCGCAGCATCCACGTTCAGATCTGCAGTCGGGGCGGTGGGGGGAAGCCCCCCCGAAGCTCCCGGATGAGACTTACGGAACCCCAGGGTTCCGTGGGACCCCACATTGAGAATCACAGCCGTCAACACTTCAGACAGCGTGTCCCTGGCACTCTTTCCTACTCTACACTCTGCCCTCCTCCGGTTGCACAGTCCGTCCCCTTGTCCTTGCCACTTTCTCGGAAGGATGCAGGCTTCACGTTTTCTACGCACCTAACCAGAGGAGGGGGTCTTTGAGGAAGACGTCAAAAACGGTGAACCGGTCGCACCTCCCCGTTCTGTTTTCTTTCCAAAAACTCTTCCTTCTTTTCCTTGAACCCATGTCCGGAGTGCCTGCCTGCCAAGGCCAGCCTCTCCTATGGTTGTGCAAGAGGGTGATCAGGAGCGTGACGTTACCACCACGGTGGTGCCTGTTTCTGGACAGTCCGTTCTCCTGGTAGCTGTAGGTGGGGAGAATGGGTATGTCCAAGTCATCATGGAGAGATGATGGAAACAGTAGCAAAGTTGGCGTGAACTTGGGAGAGGAAGCTCTTGAGCTTCCTTCACGCCCACGAGCGGGTCGTCCTTCGGAGCGCCACTGGGTCCCTCGATACCTTCAGCTCGCTTACATAACGAGCTCTCAGTGCTTGTTTAAGAACTGGAACTATTCTGTTGGATTAAAGACAGATTTGAAGATTTCTTAGGGCACTTTCCACATGCAAGGGCAGGGCTCATTCTCAGATTCCCGTTCTCTTTGCCTCTTCCTTTGGGCAAGATCTGGTACTGCTCATTTATTATCATTTTTTTCCTCTCGTTAAACTACTACTGACATACCTTCCCCATGATACAGTCATGTAACGCCTGCTTCCTGAGAACACTTTGTTTAATAATTATTGTCCATAAATGTTGTTAGGTATGAATGACGCATTTTCTCCTGGTGTTTAACGTGCTGTTCGTGAATGTGCGCCTTTCCCCTGATGAGATCATACAGCCATTTGTCCTCAGACGGGGCCGCCACCCAAGAAAGGAGTCTGACCTCCCAGCCACTGTTAGACAAAGCATCTGGCCGACCAGCAACGGTTGACTCAGGAGCTATTAACTCGAAGGCGTAGTCGGCTGGCGCGGACCCGATGAGTGTCTGTGCGCACATAGACCTTTCCTCCTGGGCCTGCCCTGCGCAGTTTCTCAGGACGTGGTAGCTCGTAACTCTAGAAGCAACAGTGGCAAAAGTACTTGTAGTTATGAAACCCGAATAACCAGCGGCTCAGAGATTACGCTGTGGCCTTCTGAGCATTGAGCCTCGGCTCACTCCAAAGTGTATCTGAAATGTCACGTAAGAATAAAAGCTGTTTTATGCCTTTATCACACATGGCTACACTTTCACGTTTACTGAGTGTCTTCCATTTTCCTTATTCACCTACCTCTTCTCCCTCAACTTTCCCATTAATTTCCTTTTTTTTTTTTGTATTTTCTATTCTTTAGTTTTTCAGTTTTTCACTTCTCTGTAATGTATGTGCAGAGTTAAATGTGTCTGTTCTGTATATTAGTAGCTGTCAGGACAAATGGCTAAAAACATGGTGGCTTACAATCCATGTTCTCCCAGGCCTGGAGGCCCAGAAGTGGAGATCCAGGCGGGGCAAGGGAGGGTTCTCCCTGCCTATTCCAGCTTCTGGGCTCCAGGCACCCCTGGGCTTATGGCTGCGTCCCTCACATCTCTGCCTCCATCTTCATGTGGCTTCTCCTCTGGGTCTGTGTCTCCTCTTCTGTCTCTTATCAGAACACTTGTTGGATTTAGGGTCACCCTAATCCAAGATTAGATCATGTCAGGATCTTTCACTTAATCCCAAATGCAAAGCCTCTTTCTCCAAATAAGCTCCCATTCACAGATTGTCAGGGTAAGAACATGGATATATCTTTTTGGAGACCACCATTACGCTCACTGTATTCTGGTTTTTTATTTACTTATTTTTTTAAATGTCAGAAATGGATTTGAAGTCAACAGGAAATTTTTTTTTGCCTATCGAAAGTTGCCATCTTCCATCAGGCTATCGTTTGAAAACTCCATTTTTTTTTTTTTAAGATCTTATTTATTTATTTAGAGAGAAAGACCACAAGTGGAGGGCGGGGCCAAAGGGAGAGGCAGAGAGAGAATCTCAAGCAGACTCTGCGCCAAGCATGGAGCCCAATGTGGGGCTCGATCTCACGACCCTGAGGTCATGACCTGAGCTGAAATCAAGAGTCGGACACTTAACTGACTGAGCCACCCCATGAAAACTCCATTTTCTAAGATATTTCCAGTGCTTATTTTAGTGAATTAGAAGTCCTATTTCTAAAGGATCCCATTAGCGGTGTCCTTTTGAGTTCAGGGTCTTTGCCTTCAGCACTCCGAGCAAATACCAAAAGTACAGCTTGTGCCTCGGGGCATGTAGGTAGGTATCTGGCATATATTTATTAACTTTTGTATTTTCTTTTATTTTTCTAGCTCTTAGCAGTTTTAAGTATATTTCTTACTTAGCTTATTTCAGATTTTTTTTTTCTATTTCAAGGTGTTAGAGAAGACACATCTGTTGGTTTCTATGCTAGGACTACAATCTTTTTTTTTTTTTTTTTAAAGATTTTATTTATTTGAGAGAGAGAGCATGAGGGGGGGGAGGGTCAGAGGGAGAAGCAGACTCCCCGCCGAGCAGGGAGCCTGATCCGGGACTCGATCCCGGGACTCCAGGATCATGACCTGAGCCGAAGGCAGTCGCTCAACCAACTGAGCCACCCAGGCGCCCTAGGACTACAATCTTTACTTCTGATAACTATGCCATAAACAACAATACATAAGTGAGTGAGCATGGCCGCGTTGTCAATAAAACTTTATTTATAAAAACGGACTGCTGGCTGTAATGTGCTAGATCTTTGTGGCCTAAAGGTATGACTTAGGAACCAGCCTTGCTCTCACCCAGCTCCCTAAGTGTGACCTACGTGAATTCATCTACTATGGAGATTCAAATACTGGCTGCTTATACAGGTACAGTCTACTCGACCCCCCCAAAAAAAAAAAAAATAGGACACAGTATTACCCATCCTCTTCCATGTGCCCTGCTCACATTTATCAGATACCTACTATGTGCCACGCAGTGCCGTAAATGTGAAGAATACAAAGAACTTCGCTCACGGTCTGAAGGGGAGGTGACATTTTGAATGTCCTGCTCGCGTCAAGCAGAAACAGTGCTCGTTACAAAGCAGGGATTCTTTTCCGTGCTTGCTCTCTGCTAAAAATAGATGTTTATTTTTCTTACAGGTTTCCTCCGTTTTTTGATGACAACCCGTTTGGCATTTATCAAAAAATCCTTGCAGGCAAAATAGATTTCCCCAGACATTTGGATTTCAGTGTAAAGTAAGTAAACTGTTTCCCTCCTCGTCGGGGGTGTTTATTTTTAAAATCGCAGACAAGAAAATCACAGAGCAGGCAGCTTACTGCCGTTCTTCCTGCTCTGTGTTTCACGTCTTCTGGTCAGTCAGCTTTTCCACAAGACGGGAAAAGGTGGTCGTTATTCTACTGTAATGAGACTTAGCCTTTTCGTGACTCTTGGCCAGATTTTATGTGTCTTGAGAGAAATGACATTTACAGTTACCCAATAAAGGCATTTGTGAATCACAATGAGTAAGAGAGCCATTTGGGTATTTGACGAAAAGGGTCCCTCCCAACCCCCCACCTCCTTTAGCTGGTTTCGCAGTTGGCGGGAGTGTTGATGGCTTTAGCAGGCTGTCTCTTTTTCCTCCTGCTTAAATTATTTTCATTCTTAAATTCCTTTTTCTTGCTAAAATTGAGGCTGATGAACACCTGCTATGAGAACTTTTCTCCGGCTTCAATGTTAGTAACTTTGGGTATGCAGTTGATTAAATTTGTGGTAACAGCAGGGAGAAAAGTTTTTTAAAAATCTCAGAATGCTTTTGGCATTCCAGTTACCTTCGTCCATCTGGTCACCTTGTAGACATTTTGTACCATGATTTCTAGTTCTTTCCTTGCATTTCCCAGGTGAGGTGCTGGGTGCACCAAGCCCTGCTGATCACAAGGTGGTTAGCTGCATTTAGTCAAGAATTAAACTTTTCTCTCTCTCGCTCTTTTTTAAAGTAGCCCATGGGCAGTGAGTTCAGAGAAAACTGGTTTCATGACACTGGGTCAGCTGCTGGGACCGCTGGCTGCATCCAGTTGCTTTTCTGAGTGGTGAAGGTCATCTCACTCCCCCCAGAGGCTCTCCGTCCAAGTAGAAGACAGTGTTTCTCTGGGCTGGTTGGGCCAGAGGTTGTGTTGTGTTTGACACAGCCGGCAAGTTTAGAAGACTAGCAAAAAAACTAAGTTCCATTAAAAATAATCACCCAGAAGGTGGGTACTCTGTCCCGTGAATGGTAAGACAGGGAGGTGCAGAGGGAGATCGAGCAGTCAAAAGTTTATTTTCCCTAGAAAGAAATGAAAACTATTATATAGAATTTCTCCTCCAGGGTCCAGATCCCATTGGACTTGAGTGACATTTTGTCACATGGACTTTTTAAAAAATTTACTCGTGTATGTGCCAACAATTTACCAGTGATTTGCTTGGATTAAAATCTACTTACACCCATTGGCAGCTTGGCCAATGGGTGTCCTTAGACCATTGACATTCTGGGTAAATCTAGGGGGTGTGAACATCTGCCAGCTTGCTGTGTGTGCACATTGGTGGAATCCAGCCCTACGTATATAGTTGTGGCTTAGCTGTTGCTGTTGGTGTGCTTGCTCCAGGTAAAATGAGCGTGGACTGTCTCTTGCATTCTCAAAATCAGCCCCTTGTGGAGACCCCCTGAAGGTCTTAGGCTAGGCAGACCCTCAGAGGATGTATTCACTTCCTCTTACAAGGAATGACTTCAGCTCTTCTCCCCAGAGAAGGGACAGTGCATAAATTCGGAGGTCATTTCTTCCATCATTGGTGGGAAGGGCTCAGGTCAGTCATATGAAATATTGAGTAAGTTTACACCGTTCCATGGAAAAGAATGGAATACAGCAAACGTAAGTTTAATCTACGTCTGGTGTCTTGCTACCTACGCCTTTTTTCCTTGTAGTCAATTCTGAGGAGAGAACCAGCACTGTCAGCGCTGCTGTCCTTTGGTCTAGAATGTTCCTCATTTTAGCAGCCCCAGGCTCCTCTTCTCTCTTGCCCTGGGACCCCTGTGTTCCCAACGTGAGGGCTCAGCCAGAGCAGGAACCTGGGATCCTTGGATGCAGTTGCTGATGGCAGATGGTCGTTGAGAAGAACCTCACTTCTTCCCAGTGTTGCCTAGATCTTCCTGAGTTGCTGAGAAACAGGACCCTCGTGAGGCTTACATATCCAAATCACTGCCGTTGGGTGCCATGACAGTGGAATTTTGACTTTCAGGTTCTCAAGGTCTTCTGTTGTTGGTTCGCACAACCTCGGCGTGTGGCTGTGTCACCTTCCTGCCTGGGCACTTGTGTCTTTGGATTGACACTGAGATTCCTTACAGGAGCTTAAGACAGCTGAAAGGACATCAGAGCTTTGGGGCTTGTTGCCAACTTGGTAGACCAAATACCTAACCAGGGTTTCTTCCTGTCTCAGTGGTCACAGAGAAGCCAGGCAGGATAGTGAGTACGATCTAGAATTCCGGGCGCTGTGAATAAAGCGATTGCCCACGGCTACAGAGCCCGTCGCAGGATTGCAGGCCCGTCCAGAGTTCAGACACGTCCAGAGATCCTACACGGCTTTGCCATATTGGACGGTCCCTTTACATCCGTACCCTTTGCTTTTGGGACTTTTGTTTTGTAAGGGTTTGATTTTATATTTTAAATAAAATGTCATTGATTTAGAACCCCAGTATAGACAGCTCTAAGTATATGCACTAACAGGGCTGACAGGGGGGTAAATAGTGGGGAAAGAGAAGGAAAAAAACCCACATTTATTTGGAATTGTTTGAGGAGCGTGGTGTTTGGTGATTCACAGTCTAGACATAAGGCACCGGGGATCTTGGGACCCTGGACCTCCACATACATCGTCACGGGCCTTGGGATCTCAGCCTTCCCAGCTGGTCACAGAGCCCACTCTGTGGTGTGAGTCTGGGGGTGGGCATAAGGTACATCTTAGTCTTGTAAAGTTGTGTCATGGCTTTCTTGAAGCTGGGCCATGGGTCTTTTGATTGGTCTGGGGGATTTCAATATATATTTGAAGTCTCTAGATACTACTATACATAATGTATTCTTTTTATTATGTGCAACGACATACACACACACACAATTTTTACTTCTTTACCTTGTATTCTTAGAACTAGCCTGTCCTCTGAATGTCTTGATACTCCTCTTAACTGTCAGATCCTAACTGGCCTGGCCTAATCCTAAGGGGCCTGTATTCTGAAACAGCCTGCTATTTAGGAGGAAAGAATGAGTGGAGCAGCAGGGTTTAAGGGACTCACATGTTATAGGAGAGCAAGCAGCGTACGGCCAGAATCCCATAAATAAGTAGACCCTTAGGGCAAAGCGTGGCCATTCATTTTGGTAAAAGCAGATGTCTTCTCTTTGGCAAGGACAGCCTCATGGGTGTATTTTAAGTGAAATATCGCTATACTTGGGGCAGGCACGTAATTTTTTCGCATGTTCTCTTGAATTCAGGCTCGTTTTCTGCACAATGATTTAATGAACCTTTTCCCCTTCGCTCTGTTGCTCCATGTAGCCAACCCCGCTTTCCATAAATTATTTAGAAATGAGTATCGGTGAATGAAGAAACAATTGAGAGAAAATGTTGAGGCAAAATGAAAATTGATCCTCTCTCCCGATACATAACGTGGTGGGCAGATTTTATTGTGGTTGACATGCTGTGTTTGCTTGGGTCCGTATCAAGATGCATCTTCTTTTTGTCTCTTTCCCGCAAATAGAGACCTCATTAGGAAATTGCTTGTTGTTGACAGAACCAGACGCCTCGGAAACATGAAGGTCAGTGTTCGTTTTCGTATGTATCATCCACTAGACAGTCCCGTCACTTGGCACCATACGTTTGTATTAATAGAAACAAAGGCACGGAGATCGTGTTTAATTGTTGGCTACATGTCAAATCTGGGTGTCTGGGCATGCGAAATCCACCTGGGTCTATACCGCATCCCTTCTTCTCCGCAAATGAGTAAACGACTCACCCATCATCTCGAAGATGTCGGTATTTTGCTTATTTATTTTGACTGTTCAAATAACATGATTGACCTATAAGTCACATACCATACACGCCTCCCCATTGAAAGAGTGCAGTCCAACAGCTTTTAATACGTTTCCAGAGTTGTACAGCCATTCCCACAGTCCGTGTTAAAGAACGTTTTCTTTATCTCAAAAAGAAACCCCAAACCCTATGCTGTTGTTATCCAATCCTTCCATCCCTCCTGCCCTGACCAACCACTAATCTGCTTTCTGTCTCTGTAGAATTCCCTGTTCTGGGCTTTCATGTAAATGAATCACACCATAAGTGAGGTTTTGCGTCTGGCTCCTCCCACTGAGCATCATGTTTTCAGGGTCCGTCCACATGCTAGAAGGTGTCAGTGCTTTGTTCCTTTTTATGGCCGAGTCACACTCATGGGTGGACCCCATTGTGCTTACTCATCCATCCGTTGATGGACATTTGAGTTGTTTCCCCCTTTCGGCTGTTGTGAATAGTGCCATGACCATAGGTGTGCACATTTGTGTGTGAATTAATCATTTGAGAATGTGTACATAGTCTATGATTTTCACAAACTTTTCAGGTGGAGGGGAATACATTTAAGAGATTGTTGCATAAATGGTATGATATCTTATATGCATGTTTTGGTTCTATTGTGGCACCACGGAATCTAAGAGAATCTGGGAACATCTTCTTAGCTATTTCTGGTTCTGGACATCCATGGAGGAACTTAAACGTGGGCAGTGCATTGGTGTTATCTGCTTTAGTCTTGGGAGACACAGTAGACTCTGTGTGAGGTTTGATTCCCACCAAACTCTCAGGACCCTCTTGATTTGGATGTATTTGTGTCCTGTGGCTGCTATAACAAAGGACCAGAGTATGAGATCCAGGCAGGGCAGAGCCATGCTCCTTCCAGAGGCTCCAGGGAAGGGTCCTTCCTCCTCTTCCAGCTTCTGAGGCTCCAGGCATCCCTGGGTTTGTGGCCGCATCCCTCCCGTCTCTGCCTCCATCTTCACGTGGCTTATCCTCTGTGTCTGTGTCTTTCCTCTTCTGTCTCTCACAAGGACACCTGTCCTTGGATTTAGGGCCACCCTGATCCAGGATAAGCTCTTCTAAGATCCTTCGCTTAATCATATCTGCAAAGACCCTATTTCCAAATAAGTTCTTCTGCATACGTTCCAGGTGACATTTCACAAACTTTGTTATATTCAGATCCATTGGCTTCTTCCTATGTCACAGAATTCATGTGTTTCTATCTTAACAACTCCCAACATTTAATAGATTAAAAAAGTTGCTCCAAGGGCCATTAAAAGGGAGAAGAAGGGTAGGGTCAAAGGCTGAACACCTGGGAGGGATTTTCAAAGACCATGATGCCATTGGCATCTGCAAGTTGGCCGTTGGCATCACCCTCGAGAAGGAAGCAGACAGACCTTAACACAGTGTTACTATTACACAAACACACTGATACTATAATTGGAAGGTTCTGCTGGGTAGCTGTTCAGATCTCTGAAGTTGGACATCATGGGTTTGAGTCCTAGTCGTGTGATTTACTAGCTTCACAATAATTAGCCAGTTACACCATTTAGTGAACCTTGGTTTCCAGGTCTGTATGATGAGGATGCTAAATACCAAAGAAAACTGTCAAGACGAAAACAGGTGGCAGACTCAGAAATGACCGTGTGTCTGTCTTGTTTTATCTCAGGAGCCTGAGACATAGTCTTACTTTTATGTGTGGTCCAGAGTAGTAATGACGGGATTTGTTTCCACTATGAATTAAAGTGAACAGAACAAACACCTTCATTTATACGTTTCCCCTCCTAGCTCACGGTCCAGGGACCATTACTCAAAACATAGCACACTGTTTAAATTTGATTTAATTTTTTTTTATTCTGTACTGAGTAAAGTAGAGATTCTCTGGAATATTTTATTCCCTGTCCTGTCAAAATTCTGTCTACTGATGATGCCTGTTTCTTTTGAAGAATGGAGCGGATGATGTGAAACGACACCGGTGGTTCCGAACTGTGGATTGGGAGGCGGTCCCACAAAGGAAACTGAAGGTACAACATACATATGTGGGCGACTGTCAGCTCAGCATCCTTTACCTGTCTTCGGCAAGGGGCAGAGTCTGACTCTGACTTGTTTATTTATGGCTGATACATAATTAATTTGTATAATACAGCTGATCATCTCAAATCGTTAATAAGCCAAGATCCCCTTTCAGTGGAAATCTTAGTGCTACAGAGACACCTAGAGGTAATGGGTTAAGACCCCACATTTTACAGGGCGCCTGGGTGGCTCAGTCGTTAAGTGTCTGC
The DNA here is from genome assembly GCF_002201575.2 of Neomonachus schauinslandi. Taxonomy (NCBI): domain Eukaryota; kingdom Metazoa; phylum Chordata; class Mammalia; order Carnivora; family Phocidae; genus Neomonachus; species Neomonachus schauinslandi. The sequence goes on from NC_058419.1 coordinate 124,663,859, forward strand.
CTTCAGCTCAGGTCATGATCTCAGGGTCCTGAGATCGAGCCCCGCATCAGGCTCCCTGCTCGGCGGGAAGCCTGCTTCTCCCTCTCCCACTCGCCCTGCTTGTGTTCCCTCTCTCCCTGTGTCTCTCTCTGTCAAATAAATAAATAAAATGTTTTAAAAAAAAAAAAAGACCCCACATTTTACAATTGGATTTTTTGAGACCTGGCTCTGTCCCTCACTGGAACTATGACTAAGATGAGTCCCATCCCACCAGTTTCTAATCGGGAATGGTAAATGGTGTAACACAGATCAGGTGTTTGTCCAGCACTTACGGATATTGTGCAGTGATGGTGGTAGATTAGATGGAGAATATTTTCTAGATCACCTTTCTTTGAACTGAATATATATATATATATATATATATATGTATATATATTGCATATATATATTGTGTGTGTATATATATATTTCTAAAGATTTAGAGAGACAAAGAAAGGGAGCATGCACATGTGAGCAGGGGAGGGGTAGAGGGGGAGGGGAAAATCTCAAGCCAACTCCCCACTGAGCGTGGACCCGCTGGGGGACTTGATCTCACGACCCTGAGGTCATGACCTCAGCCGAAATCAACAGTCGGACTAAGCCACCCAGGCGACCCAGGATTGAAATGTATTTTTGACATGAGTCTTCAATAACGACATTCTCAACCTTGGCCTTTTTAGAATCAGTGGAAAGACTTTAAAAATGCTTATGCCTGGCCCCCAGCCCAGAACCTAGGGTCCAGCCCAGACCACCAGTGTCTCAGTGATCTGCTTTTAAGTGTTTTATTGTATTAAATGACTTATTTTTTAATTGACTAAATGATATATTTTCATTGTTCAAAAACCAAATCAATCTTAGAAGGTTATGCATTACCAAGTGTTACTCTCTTGCTCTATTTCCTCCCGAAGCCCCTTGCTTGTTTTTATAAATAAAGTTTTATTAGCACACGGCCACCTGCATTGATTTACATGTTGTCTGTGGCTGCTTTCGCCCTGCCGGGGCAGAGGCTGAGTAGTCAGCCCAGCAATTCTACAGCCTGCACAACCAAAAATATTTACTGGCTGGCCCTCTACGGGAACCTTTGGCTGACCTCCTTTTCAATGCCAGTGACCTCATTTTATCGATACGGGACTGAGGCTTGGCTTTGGTGATACTAACACTGGAGCTTCTTCATGACATCTCTCTGGGACTTTCCAAACTCTTGGCCACTGGACCAGCTACCGCAGAATCACTCAGACCTGGGCAGGCCTTGGAATCTGCATTAACAAGGAATCTGGGTGGTTCTCCAGTCTAGAATTTAAGAAGCGAGGGCTGGCTACCATCCTTCCTCCCTTCCTTCCCCGTACTGCACCATTGGCAGATAGCTTATTGGCAGTATCTCCAATTCAAAGCTTTCCACGTTCATAAACAAAGGAAGGACAACTTCGATGTTTTGTGCTTTCCCCCCCAAACCGTCTCCATTTGTATGCGAAGTCATAGACATAAAGGGATGCACGTCCCATCCAGGTACACACCATTCCCTTCTGACTGTGCCTTTGTGTCATGCCCCTGCCCTGCAGCCCCCCATTGTGCCCAAGCTGTGCGGCGAGGGTGATACCTCCAACTTCGAAGCGTATCCCGAGAATGACTGGAACACGGCCCCTCCAGTGTCACCGAAAGATTTGGAAGTCTTCAAGAATTTCTGAGGACAGGAATCCTCATCTGGAAGGTATATCTTTAGTTTTAGTAATTACGCATCGGTGAGGTTGACGTGTCCTCACCTCAAGGGGATGTTGCGTTGTTGGAGTGGGGCTTCCCTCATCCACTGGAACTCGAGCAGTGGGGCGGAGCTAGATGGAGTCCTTCCGAGCATCAGCTTCATCAACGCCCTGGGGTGTGTTACTCAAGACGTGGTGTGGCCCGGAGACAGCACTGCCCCCAACATCCCACACCTGCTGGGGGAGAATCTAGGGCTAAGTAAGACCCTGTGAGAGGCGTGTGTGCCTACACATTCCAGGGACACAGCCCCTTTGGTAAAGATTCCTGAATTCTTGTGTTCTGGAAACCCTGAGTTCCACACCAACTTCCTCAGAGATACCTACCAAATATTTTCAAAAGGGTTTTTTTTAGGTCCCCTTTTCACTAAAAACTGATGACAGCAGTGAACACCTCCTATGGAATTTGCTAAGCTCCATTTGACATTTAAAAGAATGGATTTTTGAGTCTCTCATTTCTTGGAACCTTTGAAGGTCTATGACTCTGTGTTTGTGGAATCTATGACTTGATGACTTTGAAGGATTTTTGAATGTGGGTAGTAAAGACCTTTCAGTTACTCCAGTTCTGTGAGGAGCTCGGTGCCATACACCACTGAAATCAGGTTTTCCTTCTCATGACACCCAGGCAAGAAAAATTGCGGGAAGGAAGAGAAGCAAGATACTGCCGATGATATGTCTACTCCTTGACTTTTCTTGTTTTTTGCCTCTGTCCCCCCAACAGTGCTTATGAGGAGTGGGAGAAATAATTGTCCGGTCAATATCGTGCAAATTGACACCGCTATAGAGCCCTCCTCGCAGGGAGGGAGGCGTGGTATACCAGAAACCTCTACTCTCGGCTGGTATTGCCATGCAGATAACGAGAGGAAACCTGCCTAAAAGTTAAAACATGGAAACAAAAATTCAGTAAGAGAAACAGGTGGCCGTGTGGATGACAACGGAACATGTCTGCTTGATGGGTTTTAGTCTTTTCAACACATAATGATCGTTCTCCTGAGGTTTTCTTAAAGACTCTCTTTAGCTTTTCCAGCTCCTGCAAAGCTAGTGAAGGCCAGTTACGAGTTTTAAAAATAGAAGGGGTTTCTAAATTCGGGTTTTATTATCTGTTCTCTTCATTTGCTTCAATTTTGAATGATTTGCCCATAATATTTTATGCGTTATTTTTATCCAGTAATCTTTAAATGATGAAAGACATGGTATGTTTTCTAGTGAAGGACACTTCGTTGATAAGTCAGAGTACTGGGGCCTTTTTGTAACAGAGATACTGTTAAATTTACTTAAGGAAACACAAATCTGCCGTCCGATGGGGTTTGTTGTGTACTCAGTGGATAGTTTTCTATTCGCGGTTAGGAATTGTGCCCCCAGCTGCCCCAGCTACCTTTTTAGCAGATTCTGCAGATAGGAATAACTTTCTCAAGGCGGTGCGTATCCTTGGGAACTGACTGAGCCAACCCGGGCATCTCACTGCTCAATTAATAATTTAATAATTTAATAATTTATTAAAAAAAATAAATGATTAAGCATTTCCCACCCCTTAGAATTCGTGCTTGTGGGTCTTTGCAAGAAGAATTTCAATGGAAAGTTGGTTTTTGTGTGTGTATTATTGAGCTATTTTTGAATTATTAGTATGATAATTAAAAAACTTACCCAGTTATTCTGAAAACTAACAAAATTCTTTTTTATTTCATGTTGCAAACAGGATGATTTGAACCTGCACATCAGAGCTGCACATCAGCCCTGAAGAAGGGTCATGTCCACGGGATAAGGACATTTCCATATTCTATAAGTCGGGATGTATATAAAGAGCCTGGATATCCGTACAAAGTCATGGACCTGGCATTATTTAAGGAACTGGAAATTAAGCATCATTAAGCAACTGGAAATCTACTGCACAGTAGGACCTTTTGGAAAATTGTTTGGTTGTAGATTTTATCTTATCTCTTAGTGTGATGAACCTACTGTGATATCTTGGTTTTCCTCACAGACTTAACTTTATAAGTTTGAACTGAACGTGTTCGGTTATAACCACAGATGGCGTGCGTGCGCGTGCGTGCGCTTGAGCGCGTGTGTGCGTGTGTGTGTGTGTGTGTGTGTGTGTGTGTGTATAAAAAGACCATATGTCTGGTGCACAGGAATTGTACCGTGATGTAAATCTTCATACTTGGCAGAGCCTATGATTTTTATTTTCCAAATTGCTCTTTCAAGAATCTTTTTCTTGGGGACAAAAGCTAAGACAGATACGATGTGTGCAGTTTTTATCGTCTGATGTGCATTTTGTAGCTTGTGAAGAAAACATCATGTGGTGATCCACATCCCATGTCTTTAGTGCTTCATGTCTGGTGACTTTAGGTCTTGAAACCAGAAGGGAAGACAAGGGTGTATCAGTTTGAATTTGAGTCTGAGAATACCAGTGGCCATTAACGTTGTTCAAGGAATGGAACACAGTCCAGAAATTTCCTGCATCACATCCAGAAATTTCATACTCCGTGGGCGGGGGGGTTGAAGCTAGTGGCTACCTATTAAAATTCCAGTTGAGCTCTGTCTCCAACAAAATGCAGAGCTAACAAATGACTGTTGGCTCAGTTGCATGGATGACCTTCATGCAAACGTGTTTGTTTTTTTTTTAACTTTCTTTTTTTTAACTTCCATTGTGGGAAAAATAAGACGCAAATGAGCTATAGGATGTCAGTGTTCAGCATAGTAGAAATTAACCTGTCTTGTTTCTATCCTCGTAAATGTTCAGTTTTGGGTGTGTCCAGCACGCTCTTGTCTCGTAGGTAGGGCGTGCTTATCGGTGGCTGAGATTTTGTCTTTTCCTCTCTGGACCTGATCGTGAAGATACCATGAAGAGCACCCTGCAAATGCTTTCCCCTTGGGATTGACATAATGCAAGGCGGATGTGGATTGGGCTCCAGTGAGTGTGTTGGCTAGATGTGGATCTTCCCAGAAAACAGGGTGTGTAAAGAGGTCCTAGGGGTCCATGCTCTCCGTGATCCATTGCTTTGTCTTGTGCTTCTCTTCCTCATTCTGAAGTTCGCTATACAAATCTCAAGGTGTTGCCCATTCTCTGCTGACCGTGACTCAGCTGGACAAACAGAGTTGCCATGTCTGCATTGTGTCTGGTCGTAGGGCTCAACCGTGACCTTCTGCAGGGACGTCTGTGCGCTTAACTAGTAGGTGCCAGAGCCTTTGGTGACCGCAGAGGGACACCCACACAGACCTCCAAGACCCCTTCTGTACCCTTCCTTTCTTCCCAGGGTGGGCCTGGAAAAGTCCAGCTCCTTGGGCAGCAGGGATGGGAGCAGTGCTTGCCCTGGGAGGTGTGATGGTGAGATGGGTGCGGGGAAGAGGCAAGCCTGGGCACCCTCTCAAGGCTTCTCCAGCTCCATGTTCTTGAGTCACCTTGTGGATTCTTGGCCATCGTGGACATTATTTTCCAGTGCCGTGCCTGGGAAGATCTTTTCTTTCCATGTAACCCTTTGTACCTCTCTTCTGCAAGCACGTCTGTGGACGTGGAGAGCTGCCTCATGGCAAAGTCATACATCTCTTTAAGCAGCAAAATGTCAAAGGCCGTGCAGTTGCCTACCAAATTTGGCCAGATCCCACTCACAAGTCCGAAGCACACAGATGTGCTGGAAGGTGGAATGAAGAACACGTGCACCCACCCAAGCTTGAAATTGAAGGCACATTTCCCCCTTTCTCGTGCATGACCTGCTCTTCAAATACAAATCCAATGAGTAAGGTCAAAGTGACTACAAGATTTAGTAAAATAAACTCTTTATAATGAGTAACTCAAAGAAAAATTATTTTTAAAGGGCGTGCTGTATGGATGGATGTTCCAACAGAATGGTGTTTTTAGTCTGTACCGAGCAATCCCCATGCTGTTTGCATTCAGTAGGGGACCAGAACGGGCAACATGTTCAGCCTGAAGTTTCTTAACTGTTTCATCATTGACTGTTACAAGGCTAAATCGGCAAAGTGATGGTGCCCTGAGATAAAAACCCATGAGGGAAAGCAAAGATCTCACATCCTCTGACTTATAAAAATAAATTATTATTATTTTAGAGCCTTGTGCTTAAAAAAATAAAAATAAATGAAACACCTTTCTTGAACATGATAAAGCATTGTATGTAGACACATTGACCCACATGCATAATCCCGGGTTTAGTTCTCACTGTCTCGGATTTAATATAGGATGTGAAAAATAGCCTCAAGAAAGCATGAAATGCAATGCCTTAATTTTGGACAGATATGCACACACACTCAACAAACGCCAACATTGGAATGCACAGATCACATGGTTCTTTAAAAACATTGTCATCGGCAATCAGCCATGCAAAACAAATTAAAAACTAAAAGGAATTCCAAGAATACCAGATGGTGTTAAACTCAGTCTTTCCATTTCAATATTCGAGGTGGCACATGCCATGTGTTAACGGCCCGTGGCTGGACTGGAATTAAGCAGAGTGACGTAATGCAAAGACTGACTTAATCAAAATGAGTCTCAAACACATGGGACACTCACTGTATATAATTGAAAAATAGTTTACTTGGTGGGGGCACTCTGAAATTTTCAGGTATCTAATCAGGTATCTACATGCAAAAGTCATGGGAGGAAGCATGGAAATATTCGCAAAATTCGCATCAGAAAAAAAATGATAGACTCCTTTTGTTCTATGCAATTTTATGAGTTGGCAATATTTTCTTAAAAACAAATACCATTTTTAAAAAAACCTCAGGAAACGCGTGTTTTGCAAAGAAATATGTTGGGGTGGGTGGTGTTTTTCTAAGGGAATTGTCACCAACCCCCTTGAACGCACTCTGCAAAGCTAAGAAGGAAATTAAATTACAGCATATCCTGCATTTGCGTTGGCCACCTTCCAGTTCTTGCAGAACATATGTTACAACCCTGCCTGGCATAAACGTATCCGCATGGTGCTGCGCACATCTCGATTTCTACTGTTGACGTGACGATACGTCAAGAGAGAGCCCGACAACAAGATGCGAGTGCCCAGCTCAAGTCCTCGTGATGCTTTCACACTCCTCTTCCCATCCCTGCCCACACACCAGTCCATGAGCATCTGGTACAGTGTTCTGTTTCATTCTGCACTCTCTACCTAAGGACTCCCTTGTTACCAACGACAGAATCACCAATACCGCTAGACAGTCACGTGACGTGGGATGCATTTGCCATTTCTGTGTATGACCTAAGCTGCCTCTAGATTTTGGACCACTTGAACTGTGAAAATACGCCATCAAGTAGAGACCCCAGTGCCCCCACTCTCTAGGCACCGAGGGCTGCCCACCCACGGGGAGTGCTTCAGGCTGCATCAAATCCTAGGACCACATCAAAATTCTCATTCTAGCCACTTGGTTATTGTAGTGCAGGAAAAATACTTGGTTGGATTTCCCACCCCCCAACCAATTGATTTTTACATCCCCAAATGAATATGTTCACAGAAGCCGCTGAGGGCTCCTGTGGTGGAGATTGAGGATGTGATGCGCGAGTTCTTATTTTTCCGGAGGTCCATCCACCGAGAGTATGGGTGTTACCTGCATTAGACAAGTCCTGTAGTGCGTGTCCCTGTTTCTTATGGAGGTGAGAAGGCCTCCTCTTTACTTCACCTTCAGTGGACAATGTCCACTTACCAAAAACAAGAAGACAAGCACATGATCTGTC
>NC_058419.1:124671317-124673119 GCF_002201575.2 Neomonachus schauinslandi
GACGGCCGATGCCACCTGCCTTCCCGGACAATGACACCACCCCCAGAAGCCACCTCCGTGCTTATGAGTCAGCAACTCACACCCCCGATACGACGACGGGACGTTCTCACTGATGCACTTTGATCCTCTTCCAAGTGCTTTCCTTGGTGTCCCTGAGAGTCCTGAGCAAGCCCCACGGCTCCTTTCCTTTCCTTCTCTTTGTTTTTTCTTAACAGCCCAGAAATCCCCAAGTCCCCTCATTCTCCAGGAATCAGACTGATGTCATCGAAACCTCAGCATGTGCTTTCCATTAATGATGGAAACTTTCCTTCTCATGACCAAAGGAGTTTATGAGACACTCAATGGTGTACCCTAACATCTTTATGATTGAAAAAAAAATGACCATTGTCATTGGGAAGATCATCTGCAGATATAAAAAAAAAATCTACAGAAGTTAATAAAAAGAGACTCTGTACTGTTTTTATCAAATTCCCATCGTCTATAATATAATCCGCTCTGTCAAGCTATGAAAGGGAAGCATGTAGTGCTCACTAGCAGCATCTTGATCTCATATGGAGAGGTTGAATATGTGTCTATTATTTTTAAAATATGCACCACTGACAGAATCTAGAAGCTCCAGATGTTAAAGGCTAAAAAAAAAAGAGTTTATCCCCTGGAGTTTTGTTGAAATTCTGTGGTGTTTATTAATGTCCTTTCCCTTAGTAAGACCATTTATTCCCTTGTTTGGGAGAAGTCAGTGATGGTGAAGGCGTCTCCTTCCCCATGTTTCAGTGGCCGTGAAACATTTTCTTCTTCCCCGGACACTTGACATTTGCTCACCTTTTCTCACACATTAACACATTGGACCCATGAGCTCGGTCAAGGCTGCCTTGCCTCCTGATATGTAGGGTTGTTTTCGTTCAAGTGTTCAGGGACACGTGCTGGCCAGAAAGTCAGCGATTCTTACCTTGTAAAGGCTCATCGCATCTTGCAGGAGAACGAAGAGCAGAATGGGAGCAGGTACTTGGCTGCTCTAAGTGATCACTTAATTTTCTCTTGGAGAGACAGCATGAGTGGGGTATTTGCTGGCTGGGGTCTGACCCCAGTTGGTTCCCCTAACCTCCTGGGACCTTCCTGAGCTATCTATAAACTCTACAGGGAAGACTTCCAAGCTCCATTTCCGTTCAAACAGCACTTAGCTTTCTTCCAGCAGAGAGACAGCATTGAACTATGGTCGCCATGCATCCCTGCTCCAGCATTTTGCCAGATGATGATGAGATTGGTCACAGTTAAAAAAAAAAAAAATACAACCCTTCCAGATTGTGGTAACTTTTTCCTCTAAGAGCCTGAAAAAATGTCCCCAAAGATACCAGGTCTCCATTACTAGAACCTGGGAATATGACCCTCTTTGGAGAAAGGGTCTTTGCAGGCTGTCCACATCTAAGCTCAGCCTTGCCTGAAAATCTACCCATTTAGGACTTGGAGGGGATGAAGGTCCACAGCAGAATCCAAGAAGGGAAATCCTTTTCTGATGCACGCTAAGGGTAGAGGGGCTAAGGTTGCCCAACGTTTGCAGTGTTGTATCCTGAGGCCCCGGGCAAATCTTATCCTTCCAGATTCCACCCCACCAGAGCTCAGAACTGGCACAGTCTGAAGACTGAGAGGTTGAGGTGAGTCACCAGCAGAAGCTGGAAATAAGTCCTCAGTCTTTGTATTTAGGTCAGTGCCTCCCAAAGTACAGAGTTCTTCATCCATTTGGCATATCTATGCGATCAAACCTGGCATCTGACCACAGCCTCTGCCAAAGACGGCAGAAGAGTGAG
>NC_058419.1:124673619-124698187 GCF_002201575.2 Neomonachus schauinslandi
ATGTAATAATCACTTACTATCTGATGGATATTGAACTATTTTACCTGCTATACATGTGTTTTTTAAACATCTCAGTTAGTAATATTCCCACTCTCTCCAGCAGTCAGGACCTAAAGGACTGGATTTTGCCGTGGGAGATAGCCCAGCCGTCAGAGCTCTGTGCCCATAGCAGGTGGAAGTAAGTAAAAAATGCTTTACCTCCCCAACACCAAGGGTCTTAGAACAGCAAATGTTGATTACTTGTTGTTAGCATATTAATTTATTGTATAAATAGTATGTTAGCTTATTAATTTATTATAATTAATAGAATTAGCATATAATTTATTATATACTAGTGTAAATTATATGTATTATTATATAAATTATATATAATTTATTATTATATTATTAATCCTGATAGTATATCAAGTTGTTATAGTAGTACATTAACTTATTATAATCCTGATAGTATATTAATTTATTATACATAGTATATTAATCTTGATAGTATATTATTTTATTATAGTAGTATATTCATTGTAATACTGATAGTATACTAATTTATTATAACCCTGATGGTATATTAACTTATTATATATAGTGTATTAATCCTGATAGTGTGTTAATTTATTATAGTAGTTTATTACTTTATTAGAATCCTGATAGTATGTTAACTTATTATATATATATTAATCCTGATAGTATATTAATGTATAATAATAACATATTAATTTATTATAATCCTGGTAGTATATTTATTATAATCCTGATAATATATTTATTATATATAGTATATTAAACCTGATAGCATATTAATTCATTATAGTAGTATATTAATTTATTATAATATGTATTATAGTAATATATTAGTATAGTAGTATATTAATTTATTATAATATGTATTACAGTAATATATTAATTTATTATAAGTCTGATACTAAATTAATTTGTTATAATCTTGATAGTATATTATAGTAATATATTTATTATAAGTCTGATACTAAATTAATTTGTTATAATCTTGATAGTATATTATATTAGTTTATTATAATCAAGGGATGCCAATAGGCACTTGTTCCTACAAGGAAGCCATGACATAACAGTCACTCACGATACATTGTCTAAACTTCATATAATTAGTTTTGGCAGGTGGCCACCGAGACCAAGTGGGTTTGCATGCAGTAATTCCATACGGTGGTTTTGGTGACCTAGAATGATCTTTTGCATGAAATGTCTCCTGAGACTTCACAAAGTCACTGCATTGCTCAAATCCAGAAACTCTATGGGTGAGTGATGGGGTTATTTCTGTTGCTGGGATCAGTCTGACTTTGAAACATTTCCTTGGTTAAAATGATGTGAGGGATATGGAAGGTACAGGAGATTGGAGACTGTGTGCATGTGTGCATGCATATGAGAGAGAGAGAGAGGGAGGGAGAGGAAGGCACAGGAAGGATGCTCATTTATAGGGAACATATTAGCTATATTGAGAAAGGTTCCCCACCCATTCTGCCATGGGCCCCCATGATAGGGTAATAATCATGCTATTCTCAAGGTAGATTATTAGGGTTTATGCATCTGTGGGGTTTATGGAAAATGTGGGTTTTCCATGGCTTTGCCAGTTGATAGGACCTTAAAATGCCATTCATTTGGGTCAAGCTACCATGTGAGAAATACTATATTTGGGGACAATGGTTGGAAGGACCACTGGTCCCAGATAGCATGGGTTTTATTTTATTTGAATATGTCTGCAATTCTCCAGAAAAATTTAATCTAATCATGTTGAAAACTTTGGAAGGCAGACTATTTAAAAAAGTTACTCTTCCCCTACCCCCTTGACCTGAAATTTGTTAATATATTCCTGTCAACCACAATTTTCAACTCTGCCTAGACCATCCAAAAGCTGAATTCTGGACCTCTTCTGTTGTACTTCTGCACAGAATTGCTTCCTCTGAGCATCACTTTGTTATTACGCACTGGGGGTTAAGATTGAAAATATTTATAGCAGAGTGTATTTACAAATTGTGTCACTCTCTTCACTGTAGGGGAATTAATGAAGACATGTTTGGTATTAATGACTCAGAGATATGACTGGAACAGCTTTCCTTTGTGGGAAGGAAATGTTGGGAAATCGTTATTCATATAACAAGAGAGGTCTCACTTTTTCCCTTGGCTGCCAGGAAGTTCATAAGTCAGTCACCTTTAAAAATCTTGTCATTGTGGTTGACAGGGATATATTTATATTAACAGATTTCAGGTCAAGGGGATGGGGGAAGAGTAAATTTTTAGATGTCTGCCTTCCAAAGTTTTCATTATGATTAGAGTAAAGTTTTCTGGAGAATTGCAAACATACAAAAGTAGGGAGAGGGGCATCAGGGTGCCTCAGTCAGTTCAGCATCTGCCTTTGGCTCAGGTCATGATCTGAGACAAGTTTGCATGTCAGTGCGGCACTGACACATAAATCATCATCCCAACACTCTCCTAAATCAAACACAAACGAGGCTGTCATTTGGAATGTGCGTCCAGTTCATAGCTGCTGCTGGGTTTATAGGGTCTTGGGATTGAGCCTGGTGTCGGGCTCCTTGCTCAGTGGGGAGTCTGCTTCTCCCTCTCCCTCTGCCCCTACCACTTGCTCATGCTCTCGCTTTCACATAAATAAATAAAAACCCTTAAAAAAAAAGTAGGGAGAATAGTCTATTGTATTCCCCCATGTACCCATTATGTTGACTGATTACCAACCCATGGGCAAGGCTGTTTAATCTACACCCATACCTGTCCCCTCCTACAACCCTCAGACTTACCTTGAAGCTAATCCCAAGCATGGGAGAATTGCATTCAGTTATTTAATTACATCTTATTTTCTTGTGCATAGCATTAAGCACTATACACAATACATTAGGAATACATGCATATTTACAAAACTCATCTTTTTGCATAATTCATTGAACTTCTGTTAATATGCTGGACTTTGTGCTCAGTCCCAGCCTTGGAAACCAACCCAAGACCATCCCTTGGTGACAGGAGGGTGTCCGATTGTGTGGTCTTGCTATGGCATTGATGGCCCTTACCTGAGTTTCTCCTTTTCTTGGACCCTGATGACATTTTCCGGAGAGAAAAGATGCAATTAAAAAAAAAAAAGTCTATCTTATGATTGGACTATTAGTAAGATACTCCAGGGGCCAGAAGAGACCAATAATTCTTTTTTTCCCCTCTGTCATAACTCAATCCAGAGTTTGGATTCCATTCCCCAAGGAGGCATGGCTCCATTCCCCAAGGAGGCATGCCGTCATCTTCTGGGATTCTGGAAGGAAAGCCCATTCTAAGCTAGCACGAGACGAGTTTGTATGTGTGCAACCTGCTTAGATCAGGAGGTGAGGTGGGCCTGATGCTTCCTGGTACTTTCCCCCTTGTCTATGAACCAAGAAGCCAAGACGCCATATCGACCGGCCTTGCTCCACCATCTTTTCTTTTCTTCAAAACACCATCTTGCTGCTTCAGTGCCTATGCAGGTTCAACTGAGCTCTCAAACTTGCATGTCAATGCGGCACTGACACATAAATCATCATCCCAACGCTCTCCTAAATCAAACACAAACGAGGCTGTCATTTGGAATGTGCATTGAGTTCATAGCTGCTGCTGGGTTTATAGTCTTGCGAAATTGGTATTTACGGTTAGTCCACTTAAGCAGTTATGATCCTCTCGGTTTGTGTGCACTTGGCAGTGGGGGAGACATGCCCTGGCTGCTTGTAGAAGTAGAAGTAATGGACTGTGTTTTCCAAAAGTATTGACTCAGAGCAATGGCAGCTGTTAAGTGCAGGGCTGTTTGGTGCTAGTTAGGAAGAATGGGAAGTCGGGAGGACCACACCCATGGCTGGGGCCTGTCCACGGGTACCATGGGTGTTACAGAGGATGGATTCTCAAAGACGGAAAACCCCTGTTAACAAAGCAAATAGAGAGAAAGTCTGTGGAATCCCAGAAGGGGGATTTGCAGGAAAATGTGTCATCTGGTGTCAAAGACAGGGGGCAGTTAATAGATTGTTTCTTAAGCTTTTTGGGTTTCCTCCTGACTTCTGCTCAAAGCTGTAGAGCATGGCTCGGCAATCTTTTTCTGTAAAAAGGGTAGATATTCTTGGCTTTTGTTTGCCATACGTATGGTCTCTGCTGCAGCGTCAACTCTGCCCTGTGAGCGGGTAAATGGATATAGACAATACATAACCCAGGGGCATGGCTGTGTTCCAATAAAACTTTATTTATGGACACAGAAACTTGAATTTCACGTAATTTTCAGGTGTCACAGAAGATTCTTCTTTTGACTTTTGCCCAACCATTTAAAACAAGGAATGAATTAATCTTAGCTGACCTACACCAGGCAGCTCATAAGATTTGGCTCATGGGTCATTAGTTCCCAACTCCTGGTCTAGATGACTCGCTTTAGTCAGGGGTCTTCAGAGAAACAGAACCGATTGGATATATATGTAGGAAGAGATCTTTTCTAGGGAATTGGCTCACATGATCATGGAGGCTGTGATGTCCCACCATCTGCTGTCTGCAAGCTGGAGGACCTCCCAACTTGGCTGCCCGGACAAGAAGACGGGAAGCGAATGCTCCATGTCCCAGGATTCTTGGCATCTGGGATCCTCACCTGAGCCAGATTCTTCCAGGTAGATCTGCTGTTATTGCATGAGGCCCAGAGATGAGCTTTGACGTGCACCAGTCACAGCAGAAGAGCGCATCTTCCCATCTGCATGCTGGCAGGGGGAGACCTGGTTCTTCTGGGGATGCCAGAGGAAGAGTCCACGTGGGGTCCAGTCCTGACATCATGGGGGCTGAAGATGATGGGGGGAGCTGTGTGGCTTCCGATCAAAAGCCCCACGAGCTACGGGTGTTTGCCTTTATTTTATGGACCCTGGGGCCATCATTTCCATCTGTGAACCATGCATCCTGGTCCTCCGACCCTTCTCAGGGCTCATTCATTCCCTTTAATAGGGTCTGTGTTCACATCTCTGTTTTTATAGAAGTACAGCTGACACACCATGTTACATTAATTTCAGGTGCATGCCATAGTGATTTGACAAGTCTACACATTGTGCTGTGCTCCCCATGTGTGTAGACACCACCTGCATCATCCAACACTATTCCAATACCACGGACTATATTCCCTGTGCTCTGCCTTTCATCCCCGTGACTTTTCATTCCATAACTGGCATTCTGTACCTCTCACTCTGCTTCTCCCATTTTGCCCAACTCCCCACCTCCTTCACTCTGGCAACCACCTATTTGTCCTCTGCATTTATGGGTCTGTTTCTGCTTTTTGTTTGTTTATTCCTGTGTTTTGTTTTTCAGATTCCATCTATAAGGTGAAATCATATGGTATTTGTCTTTCTCATTTTGCTTAGCATAGTACCTTCTAGCTCCCTCCATGTTGTCCCAAATGGCAAGATCTCATTCTTTTTATGCCTGAGTAATATTCTGGATGCTTCTCTTCTTTCCTATTTGTAGGAAAGCAATACCCCATTTCTTTCCCATGATGGTTGGGAATGGCTGGGAAGTCACATTTCCTTCCTGCTCACATCAACCAGACTGGTTCTGGTCCCTGCAAGTCAGAAATGTGTCTGCAACAACAGCTGGTATTCACTGGGTATCTCCTGTGTGTCAGGCACAGTGTTCTAAAAGGACTACATTTAAAGACCTCAATGCTCCTGGGTGTGGAGGCTCTTAGGGCCTTCTTTTTTGGATGAGGAGATTAACATTGAGGGAGGACAAAAGGCTTCTAGAAAGTTAAGAAGTTAAGGAGAAGAAGCACACGGCATTTCACCTATGCAGCCTACTTTCATAGCTAAGACTTCCAGCCACTGAGCTCTGGGACCTGGGGGACAAGAAGGGGAACAGGTGGAGAAAATGGTTGCTGGCTCTGTCCTCCTGACGTCTAAACAATGATTGCTTTTATTTGTCTGCAACTCAACTCAGAGGGATGTACCATTGAGCTGGCATGACTCGCCTTTGGGATGTACCCATGGGTCAGGCCATCAGACGGGACTGTTCAAGTGGTTTTGTTTCAATATGGCCTGTGATGGATAATGGGCTATGGTGCCCAGTGTGGGTCAAACATTGGTTTACATGTCCCTGAGGAGATATTTTTCAGATGAGATGAACATTTATATTAGTAGGCTTGGCATTAAGTGGATTGCCTACCACAGTGTGGGTGGGTCTCACCAAATCCGTTGAAGGACTTAAGAAAAAATAGACTCGGGGTCACCCAACAAAGAAGGAATTCTGTCTCTGCAGCACACCATAGAAATTCCACCTGAGTTTCCAGCATGCTGCCTGTGGACTTTGGACTGAAGCCTTCAACATCAACTCTTAGCTCAATTTCCAGCCTGCTGGCCTGCCCTGTGGATTTTGGACTTGCTGGCCCTCAAAATCATGTGAGCCAGTTCCTTAAAATAAATCTCTCTGTCTCTCTCTATGTAGGTAGACAGATAGATAGATGGATAGATAGAGAGATATGATGGATGGATGGATGGATAGAAAGATAGATAGATAGATAGATAGATAGATAGATAGATAGATATGATGATGGGTGGATGGATGGATGGATGGATGGACAGACATAGGGATGCATAGATGGAAGGATGGATAGATAGATAGATAGATAGATAGATAGATAGATAGATAGATATAGATAGATATGATGGATGGATGGATGGATGGATGGATGGTTGGATGGATGGATGGTTGGATGGATGGATGGATAGATAGACATAGGGATGGATGGATGGATAGATAGATGATAGATAGATAGATATGATGGATGGATAGATAGATAGACATAGGGATGGATAGATGGATGGATGGATAGATAGGTAGAATAATGATAGACAGATGGACATAGGGATGGATGGACAGATAGATGTAAGGATGGATGGATGGTTAGATAGATAGATGATAGGTGATGGATGGATATATAGGTCAGATAAATAATGGGTGGATGGATGGATGGATAGATTGATAGATAGATACAGATAAAATGAAGAGATACAGATAAGGATATAGAGATTTCTGTATCTTTATCTGTGTCTGTATCTCTACCTCTCTTGATCTCTTGTTGCTCCTCTCTCTGGAGAACCCTAACTAGTATATAGCCCAAAGAACACAAAGCAAGCATAGCACCACACAATAGCTGGACCGCGTGTGGTTCCAGGGAAAAGTTCATTCCCGCAATCTCCATGAAAGGATTAAACTATTTCAGGAATCACTGACCTGCAGCAAAATCCGAGGACGCCCTGTCTAGACAGGTCTTTGGTTTTACTGCATCTGAGCAGAGCCCAGTGCAAATGTGCACAGGATTTTCTTGCACAATATTCTAAATACCTGTGGTCTGTTAACTGGGAGGTCAAGATAAGTGACTTTTATTAAGATGTCTAAACCTCAGACGCTGAGCAGGATTTTCAGGCTCTGACATCAGGTCTCAGATTGGCGAGAGCAGCATGAGGTTCACAGGGGGCTACAGCATCCATAAGACATTTTTAAAATTGAGGGTTTTTTTCCCCCTGAGATGGTTTTGCATTCACTGGTGGGTCAAACTATTCAATAGGAGCCCTCTGGCCCGAGTGGGGAAGCTGCCCCTTCTCCCCCAGGCGAGTGTTCTCGGTGGGTAATGGAATCCTCTGGGGCGCGGCAGTTTTGAGGAGCCTGGGTGCTGGCTCTGGGCGCTTCTGGAAGCATCAGTGGCTCCATCCTGCAGCTGTGTGCATGGTATTGCAGGCTGTCCACATTCTTCAGCGACGACTGCATGGGTTTTGTTTTTATTGCTTAGCAGTTCAACAGGATAGCCACATACTTTGATAATCTGCTGACTCCCTCCATATGCCTCCCTCCTACAAATTCATAATTTGGAAGTGAAAGCAGTGTGAGACCCCCTCCCCTGCTAATGGTTTTTGCCCAACACCGTTGTCTTGCAGCCCTGATATCTCCATGAATTTCTGTTTCTTTCCCCCGGGCTGTGTCCACCTGGGCTCAAGCCATTGCTGTGCTTACTGCAAACCTGACTCCCCGTCCTAACTTAGCAGTACTCGAACCCTACAAACCCTCCAGGAGACCCTGTTTGCCCAGGGCCATCAGAGGAGCTCCCCTCGTTTACAGCCGAGCCTTCTGCTGGCTCAGCCTGCTCCTTTCCCACTCTGTCCACAATTCTCAGACCAACCTAAGTAGATGATGGTTTTTGCAGAATGCTCCTGATTCTCCATCAATACTGACCTGGCCCTTTTCCATTTGGAAACTAAAAGCAAGCGGCACCCCAACCATTATATTCCCTCACCTTGTGCTTGGGAGCATAGCTCTGCAACAAAATTTTATATCCATGCACTTTTTAAAAAAATAGACTTTAGTTTTTAGAGCAGTTTTAGGTTCACAGTATAATTAAGTGGAAGGTACAGAGAGTTCCCATATACCCCCTGCCTCCACCCATGAAGAGCCTGCCCTCCTATGAACATCCCGCACCAGCATGGGACACTTGTAAAATTAAAATAGATGAACCCACATTGATGCATGATTATCACCGCGAGTCCGTAGTTTACATTAGGGATGACTCTTGGGAGCGCACATTTTGTGGGTTTGGGCAAATACTCAGTGGCATGTGTCCATCGGTGTGTGACACAGAGTAGTTGCCCTGAGCTAAAAATCCCCTGTGCTCCACCTGTTCATATCTCCCTTCCCCCACCCCTGGCAACCCTTGACCTTTTTACCGTCTCCATAGTTTCTCCTTTTCTAGAATATCATAGAGTTGCGATCATACAGGATGGAGCCTTTTCCGATTGCCTTCTTTCACTCACTAATTTGAATTTAAAGTCCCTTCCCAATGTACTTTTATTTCTTTCTGATGAGCGCTATTTATTAATTTTAAAAAATTTATTACAGCGAACTTGATTTTTTTCTTTTTTAATTTAAATTTTGTTAGTTAACGTACCATGCAATATTGGTTTCTGGAGTAGAATTCAGTGATTCATCACATGCATACAACACCCAATGCTCATCCCGACAAGTGCCCTCTTTTTAAATGATAGTTCCCGCTGAGTTTTGGGGTCCAAGGTAAAGAGAGAGTTGTGCCTTTACCTATTTATTGTAATACCTGTCAACATTTCAGGATCCATAATGGGGATTTTCTTTCCCCTAAACTTCCCCGACCCCCAGCTACCATCAACCAACAATTGCTTCTCTCTTATACTTACATTTCTAAACACTTGTATTCTTCCAACAGGGCAACTGTGCAGAAATACGTATGTACAGACATGCAACGGCCTTCACCACCCAAACCACTGGCCTCACTGCACAATTATTCCTTGGGGTCTGCCGTCATCCTAGAATATATAGAACGGAGGACTCACCCAATTTACTATTTTAGAAATATTCTCTAAATGTGAACAAGTGTCTCACAGCTCACAAAATCCCATCATCTTTCCCAGGGTCCCGCCACTGGCAGACGTCACTTCCCTGGGCCCCCCTCCTAGGTACAGTGGGCAGAGGGCTCCCCATAATGAAATGCAGTGATGTCTACTGGCAGTCGCCCAACCAGGCTGGAACCATTTGGAGAGGAAATCCACATGAGTCCTTCTAAATGGCTTGGGGTCTGCAGAAAAGGAAGTTTGACCAGAGGGTGGCAGGACCCTCCCGGTATCTTGTCATGGGGTCATGGTCAACACCCAAGCCATCGGATGACATCTGCATTGTGCATCAACATAGCTGGAGGCCTGTACCTTCGATGTCCCTCTAACGAAAGCCCCTACCTGTGTCTGGGTTGGAGATGAATAAGGACAACCCAATGTTGAACTTAGTGGCCAACGTCTGGAGCCGGACATTGCTGTCTTTGTGAAAAGAGCTTCATTACCACTGGTCCATGTGGCCTCCTTGACCACGTTGTTCTGGCCATCATGGCACCCAGCTTGTCCTCTGAGAGCAAATGGGCTCCAATGAGAACAGGGAACCTCCATTGCTGATGATGATGGTCCACATGTTGAGTGGGAAGGTTCTAGAGATGTATTATCTAACATGATAGCAACCTGACCCCTGTGGCTAATGAAATTGAAATTGAAATTATTTAAAATAAAATAAAATTTACAAGTCACTTCTTTGGTCAAATGAGCCACATTTGCAGTGCTCAGCAGCCACCCTATTGTACCTCATTGCTTGGAACATTTTCCCATAACTGCACAGAATTCTGTAGAACTGACCATGCTGGTCTAGACACTGGATATTTCTAAGAATTATCCAATTACAAAGACATTAAAGTATTTTCAATTTCTGGAATTCTTCTGATTATAAGTTTCTAAGGCACGTGGATGACACCCACATAAAATACATCTGGCAACATTCTCTTCATTACCAGGACACAAATCTATCTACCTCAAAACTTGCGGCTCACTAGATAATGTAAAAAGTCCTGCTATGAAAGAAAGCCAGATTCTGAAGAATCCCTAAAATCGCCCTGTTTCTAAATAGGTATGCATAGTCATATTATCCGTATGTAGTGTAGTTATGGAAGTCTACGACTCTGTATAAACACGTATCTGCATATACTTACGTTCCATCACTACCATGTTATCACCTCTAGAAGAACAAAAGACAAGACTTGGGCTTCTCAGAGGAGGAACCAGCAAAAACCATCAAGAAGCAAAAAACGTTGACCAGTCGTGTTTGAAAATGAGACATGAGAGCTGTGCCCAACACCGTTGAGATGCACAAGATTGCCCGAAGTAAGAAGGCTGGCTCTTGGGCACTTGGGGGGCTCAGTGGGCTAAGCGTCTGCCTTTGGCTCAGGTCATGATCCCAGAGTCCTGGGATCGAGTCCTGTGTTGGGCTCCCTGCTCAGCAAGGATCCTGCTTCTCCTTCTGCCCCTTCCCTTGCTGGTTCTCTCTCGCTCTCTCTCTCAAATAAATAAAATCTTAAAAAAAAATAAGTAAGAAGTAAGAAGCCTAGCTGTCCTAATGAGAGGAATGCTCAGCCGGCTGGCAAAGACACCAGAGAATTTGTTGGACTTGACACAATCACCGTTGATCTGTTTTAAAATCACTCGTCCGTTGCAGGTGTCCTTGCTCAAGTAGATTTCTTCCACGTGCTGAGAGAGCAGGTTCCTCACCAAATTAGTGCTCTGCCGTCTGCCACACCTGCCTCCCGAGCTATGCTTGTTTCTGTTTCTTGGCTTTTTGCTGGGGATGTTTTTGCTGCTGTGGTTCCAACCCCATGCAGCTGAAAGGGAAAAAGCACGTGTGTGCCCACCCCTGGGACGTTTCCCTGGTGCACACCCTTCCACTCACATTCCTTTGAACAGAACTCAGCCACTCGGACACATCGCACCATAAGCCCAGCTGCGAAACATCAGGCTGAGAAGAGGCAGCAATTGCTTTTCTGTCCATTAGCGGTCCCTAACCACTGGTATGACCATCTGTAGGTGCGCATGCGAAGCGATCAGAACACCCATCCCTCGCTGCCGGGACTGCAAATTAGTGCCGTCTCTTTGGAAATCCATTTGGCACCATCTTGCAAAGCTGAACATGACCCAGCAGTTCCCCTGGTTGGGATAAACTCTGTAGAAACTCTTGCATACGTGTGCACGTGTTCTCATGCCCTTAGTGATAATGTCTGTACCGGTGATAAATGCAAACAACCCACACGTGTGCCCACGGGAGAACAGATATATAGAGTGCGGAATAATTGCACAATGCAATGTTGTGCAAACGGGGAGATAACAAATTAAATCTGTATGCAACGTTATGGGTAAATCTTAGCAATTCAGTGTGCACAGAAAAAATACACAAGACAATGAACTATCAATGAGTAAAACTCAAAAAATATGTCATACTTATATGACATATATAAGTGTATAATATTATATATATGTAATATATATTATACACAATACAACATGCATAATTTGTATAATGTAGATAAGACACATATATGTAATACACACATATATGTGTATATATATGTGTGTAATATATGTACATACATATATATTACATATGTGTGTCTTAGAAATTCTTAGAAATCTTAGAAATTCAGTGTTGACAGAAAAAAAATACAGAAGACCAGACAGTGTACCGTCAATAAATAGGACTCAAAAGTAGTCATGCTCATATATATATAAGATATATATGAAACATGTATTACCTACAATATAATAATATATATAATATAATAATCTGTATGATAATATATATACTATAAAGAAGGCATGTATATGTAATTTATAGATAATATATATTAATATATAATAATGCAATATTACATATGATAATATATAATATGAATAAGACATATATGTAATTTATAAACATCAGGGTGCACGTACTCCTTCGGATCCCTACATTTGTATCTTTGGGGTAAATACCCAGTAGTGCAATTGCTGGGTCCTATGGTAGCTGTTTATAACAGCAATGTTCACAATAGCCAAACTGTGGAAAGAGCCCAGATGTCCATCGACAGATGAATGGATAAAGAAGATGTGGTATATATATATACAATGGAATATTATGCAGCCGTCAAAAGGAATGAGATCTTGCCATTTGCAACGATGTGGATGGAACTGGAGGGTGTTATGCTGAGCGAAATAATTCAATCAGAGAAAGACATGTATCATATGACCTCACTGATATGAGGAATTCTTAATCTCAGGAAACAAACTGAGGGTTGCTGGAGTGGTGGGGGTGGGAGGGATGGGGTGGCTGGGTGATAGACACTGGGGCGGGTATGTGCTATGGTGAGCACTGTGAATTGTGTAAGACTGATGAATCACAGACCTGTACCTCTGAAACAAATAGTGCAATATAGGTTAAAAAAAAAAAAAGAAGAAGATAGCAGGAGGGGAAGAATGAAGTGGGGGAAATCGGAGGGGGAGACGAACCATGAGAGACGATGGACTCTGAAAAACAAACTGAGGGTTCTAGAGGGGAGGGGGGTAGGAGGATGGGTTAGCCCGGTGATGGGTATTGAGGAGGGCATGTTCTGCATGGAGCACTGGGTGTTATGCACAAACAATGAATCGTGGAACACTACATCTAAAACTGATGATATAATGTATGGGGATTAACGTAACAATAAAAATTTAAGAAAAGATATATGTAATTTATAAATGATAATATATAACACATTAATATATAAACTATAATAATATATGATAATGTAATATTATAGATGATACCATATAACATAAATAAGACATGTGTATGTAATTTAAACAGACATCTCTATCACATATATGTTTCTTAGAAATTCCTAGAAATCTTAGAAATTCAGTGTTGGCAGAAAAAATACAGAAGGCCAGACAGTGTGCTGTCAATGAATAAGACTCAAAAGTAAATATATGTATGTCTTATTTATAATATAATAATATATCATATGATAATATGTTATGTATGATAATGTATAGAATTCAAATAAGACATGTTTATGGAAGACACAGATTTATATTACATGTATGTCACATATAACTGTACACATACTATATAAAATATATTTTACATATTTCATATATGTACATATATGTGTGTATATCTTATATGTAATATATACCTGTGTATAAATTACATGTATCTATGCACACAAACATATGTGTATATGTCTTAGTCATATACTGGTCAATAGGATTCAATAGTCCATTAAAAGGATTATTCACTACGACCAAGTGGGATTTATTCCTGGGCTGCATGGTTGGTTCAACATCCACAAATCAATCAACGTGATACACATTGATTAACAAAAGAAAGGACACATTAACAGAAGAAAGGACAAGAACAATATGATCCTCTCAACTGATGCAGAAAAAGCATTTGACCAAATACAGCATCCTTTCTTGATCAAAGATGGTCAGAGAAGACTTCCTTATTCATGGGAGGTCCAGTCTTTTGTGCTACTCAGGCCTTCAACTGATTGGACGAGGCCCACCCACGCTGGGGTAGGCCATTCTGCTTTAGCGAGTCTACCCATTCGAATGCTAATGTCACCCAGAAACGCTGTCACAGAAACACCCAGAATCACGGTGTTAACAAATAGCTGGGCACCCCGTGGCCCAGTCACATAGACAGACAAAATTCACCATCATAATATCTACATATATGTGTGTGTGTGCGTGCACAAATGTGTGCATACATACACCTGCATCTTGCAATGCCTTAAGTGTCGAGCTGGCTTCCTTTGCTGGATGGTGTGCACTGTAATCCTATTCCGCAGTCGTCCTGCAACGGCATTTGTTCTATCCAAATACAAATTCAGCAAAGGATCAGAAACAGTAAAATAGACACAGACAGACATGACACAGCCAGACATCAAGAACGGAGAGCCACGGTGTCACCTAAAAATGCCGGTAACTGCAGAGAGCTTGCGAGTCTGCTGTGCTCATCACTGGGGAAAAGATGCCCGCCCGGCCGCCCTGTTGTGGCCACGGTGTTTGGTGGGGCTCAGCCTTGCAGCCGTGAGCTCAGTGGGATGCTTTTTCCTCCCTTAACATCCGTCTCCTGACAGTCTGTGTCCCCCTGTCCATGTATAGAGCGCAGGGCGGACTGAAACCTAGCTCCATTTTACACAAAGAGAACAGCCCCTCCACGAAAACAAATCATACCCTTTAAAACACCTTTCTGCTGTGTCGAGCCAAAACTGCCCGCTTTTGTAACTCGGCGGCACCTGCTAGACATGGCGAAGGATGTATTCTCTAGGTTCCCAAAGCACCTGCTGCACAAAGTACATTTCTTTTGACTTTGGAAGGCTGACAGCTTCTAAGTGGGTTTGAAATCCTAGAAACAAGCAGCTCTCCTGTATGAGCAGAGGAAAGAAGCAATAGGGATCACAGTCAATTAAGACAGAATGCATATGTTTCCAAGAGTCTTTTGTGTGTGTGTGTATGTGTGTGTGTGTGTGTGTGTGTGGATTAGTTGTGGTTTGTATTCATCGTATGTAGATACCGCTTGGTTATCAACTCAAGATGACTAAACTTACATTCATTAGTAAATTTATAATTTCGTTCAACATATAGAAGAATGAAATAGGACTGAGTGACAATAACATTAACACCATCATTCATGCCCTGTTAAATTTACATAGGCCCAACATCAGAAGAATATACAACATTACAAAAAAAATTCTTATCAGTTCTAAAATCACATACTTGATTTTCCAAAGCTTTCCTTTACTTGGCGGCACTCCTACCCATTGAGAACCTTTTCCAACTCACACATATCCGGGACACAAGAAAATGGCCATTCTCTTCTCTCTCTGTAATACTCCTGACTCCATACTTCCCATTTTATATTCTCCCATCATGATAATGCTGGAAGCCTTATGGCATATTTCAAGCCATGATACACCTGTTCTTGGATGGGGTCACCCATCTTCCTGGCCAGAATCCCAGGAGGCACACAAGCTAGCCAGGCTTCATCATCCGGAGAACCTACGGATGCCCATTTCCTACCAATACACACCTCACAACAGCTCACAAAATGCTGTCCTTGTGAACAGTCCTGCAGTAGGCTACACCATGGAATGACCCAGCCCATGTCGCTCATCAGTGTTGAATTTCAGTAAAACCTGGCAAAGAAGTTTCTACACAGCAATCAAATTTTTAACAAAATGGAAAGAACACCCACCAGTTGGTCTTCTCCTTGAATCCTAGACCTAGTTAATGGGCTGGATTCTCACAGCCTACATGACCATTTCTGCCATGGGGAGGACAGATGGCAAGATTACTGAGTATCTTGCTCAGAATATCCAGCCTGTCCAGGTATGCCCAACACCCAACACGGCAGTAGATTACTTGATTTCCATCCACTGCAGGTAGGATGGTTCCTAGTGAACACTGTTGAGCTACTGCTTCTAAAACCAAGATGCACAGTGACACAGGAAGCATTCCAGCAAAGACAAACACTCAATGAGCAGAAAGCATGTGTATGGTTGCCAACAAGACCGTCGATCCTATAAAACACTTTGCAAATGCACACGTATGAGATTCAGTCTCTTGGAAGGGCCACCTATGAATATCGACGCACAACACCCACAGAGATTTAGAGCTATTATATTTGGGAACGTAAATGTTGCTCAAAGAGGAGGCACTGTCCTCACCATATTCAGAAGCCACTCAGGTGTCCGAGTGTTATTTGCAGAATTCAGGAGGCACTCTGGTGTCTGAGCGTTTCTGAGCGTTATTTGCAGAATTTAAAGACATTCCGGTTTCAGAGCATTATCTGCAGAATTTGGAAGCCACTCTGGTTTATGAGTGTTATTTACACACACTTGGTTCTCACATATTTGTTACTGAAGCCAGGACATGTGTATGGAATGTCCTGTGATACCCCTTTGCTCTCCATGCCTGGACCCGTGGTCCACATCTCAAACGTCTTATGTCTGAAGAAGAATTCGTGGTCATGCCCAGTTATACCCGCTCCGCCCTCAGTCCAGCATATGTGAGTAATGGGCGTGACCCCTGACTCAGTTGTTCCAAAGCTGAGACCCATTCTTGGTTGGCTCCTTTTCTCCCATATCCTACAAGACATCACCATTGACCCAGTTCTTCAAGAACACAACCCGAGACCAAACATTCCCGACGTGTCTTCTTTCCTTTTTCTGTCCTAGAGAAACATCCCATTCATTGGATGAGAGCTGTGCTTCCAACAGCTCTTCAGAATCCGTCCATGCCCTTCATCTCCAACAAAGCCACTTCTCCAATCCGTGTTTCTCTCTAACCTGCGTCCCCACGATGAGCCATGATGGCTTTCCCCAATCTGCTGTCTACACAGCAGCCAGAAGATGCTCCAAAATGTCAACCAGCCCATTCCACACTCTTAATTAACACCATCCCTTCCCATTCAGGATAACGTTCAGACCCTTCCCGGGCACTCCCTGGGCCTGCTATCTCCCCGATCTCTGTTCCCCTGTCTCTGTCCTTCGCCCTCGGCTGCGTGGGATGAGACCCAGCTCTTCAGAAGCTTGGCTCCTTCTTCACACTCCTGGGTCAGCCTAAGTGTCCCCTCTGCCCACTGCCTCCTTCGGAACTGCCCAACGCAGCATTCTTGAGGTCTTGTAGATGCCACCGGGCAAGCCGTAAGTCACGGGCCACAATGGAAGCAAGCCCAGTGCTAGGTGCCCGTTCACTCCTGAATGAGCTCATCTCGCGGTGTGCAGCTCTACGGCGGTCTGTCCATCCCTTGTCACATAGGAGGGAGGCTCTCCACATTGCCTGTGCAGCTGCCTCCTGAGCCTGTACTCTCTCGATAAATTGTCCATAACTTACTGACGATTGATCAATGCCATGTCATTGGCGTGGTGAGTCAATTAACAGTCCATGTACAGCTTGTGCACCCAGAGACCTCTTCACTGTAGAGTTGAAGCGTGTCCACGAGCGGACACGCGGCTTGCCTTCGAGGTCCACACTGCAGCCAGCGAGAAGCAAAACAGCTAGGAAGCCGGGAGACATAAATTGTCCTCTGGAAATCCTTAAACTGTAGGATTTAGAATGCAAATCAGTGCATTATGTGTACACATAACACAAAGATGGTTGTGGTTAAGACCATCTTTATCGTGTGCAGGGGGAGAACAGAAAAGGTTTCAGGTTTCCTTTCTGAGTGAATGCCTGTGTAAATACCGGTGAGGACCCATCAACACTGCTGTGATGTTTCCACAAATCTCATTTGGAGATGCAATCATGTATTTAGGGAGAGCTCTCCGTGAACCGCATTGTGAGAAGTCATGTGGCCCCCCTCCCATCCCTCTGGGCTGGGACTTGGCACACAGGTCTTCCAATTCAAAAGAAACATTTATTTTTCAGTGTCAGGATGAGGACAGGGAGAAACGCAAGGACTGCATCTCCTGTCCAAGTAAAGGGAGGGAAATAAGCCAGCGTGCTCGTTGGAGGCATCTCCCCCAAACTCACGTCCCCTTAGGGATCTCAGAATGCAACTGCCTTTGGAAATACAGTCTTTGCCTGTTGCATTAGTTAAGAGGAGGTCGCAGTGCAATAGGGAGAACTCTAAAATTAAGGACGGGCATCCGTAAAAATGCGGAGAAGACCCAGATTGCATGTGACAGTGTGGATGCAGGCACGGGAGAGACGTGTCTACCATCCAAGGCACACCAGGTATCGCCTGCAGCCCCAGACGCTGGAGAGGGGGCACAGAACAGACCCTGCCCTGGAGCCTCCACGAGGAACCAGCCCTTGCCCACACCGAGATGTCCGACGTCCCGTCTGTGGAGCCGTGACAGAACGTTTTCACCGTCTGCAACAACCCAGCCTATGGTTTCGTGATGGCAGCCAGAGGACACGCACACGCCCCGTTTTTGTTGATCAGCTGTACTAGGGAGGGAGTTCAAGGTCGGGGAAGGTTACAGCCTTTCTGGCACATGCTATGTTGGAGGCTCCTGAGGGGGCAGGGGTCATAAAAACTGTGAGAAGCAACCCCCCCCGCCCCCCAAAAAATCACAGGTGCTGCAGAGTTCCGGGCGGCAGAACATGTCTGCGATTGCTTTCTCCACATGACCCCTTAAGACTCCTTTGAGCCTTCAAATCCAGTCTCCGTTGCAAAAATAGGCGGAGGGGAGAGCCAAAACGTCTCCATCCAGAGCCCCGCCATGCTGCTCTATCACATAAGCTCGAAAGCATGTAAACAAGAGGCTCAAAGCTCCTAAAATTTACTGCCAAACATAAGCGATAAATCATCCCTGACCTCAGCTCCGTACACAATCATCAGCGCATTAAACGGTACCGAGCATGCCTCCCGTTGCCAGGTTTTGTTTTGTTTTTTTTAGTAGCAATTAGAGCTAAGTGCCTCCCCATTCGAGGGAGGGGCCCTCAAGAAAGCTTGCCAGCTCGAGCGCCCCGGGCACTGTTCCATGCTTTCACGGTTTGGATGAGGACGAGGACCGTCCGAGACAGAGGGCATGATTTGTGCGGTGGCCGCGATGGATTTCCGAACCCAGATGCGTGGGCATGCCCTGGGGAGAGACCCCGCCCCTGCTCGGTGTGCAAGGTGCGTGGGCAGGACTTGCTTACCTGGATCATCTCCATCCCCCTCTGTCTCTTTCTGTTCATGCACTTTGTCACTCACCTTGTCTGAGCTCATTCACATCGCCAGTTACTTTGCCATAATGGGGGCGCTGTACCTTCCCGTTCCCCAAACATCTGTGGAGGCCACGGACCTCTCCGCTCCTGTTCTTATGAATCCCACAGCGACAGTGGGTAGCTTCTTGAAATGCTCCTACTCCTTGAATTTCGTGATTGTTAAGCACTAAACTATGTCTCCCCAGAATTCATACGTTGAAGTCCCAATCCCCAGGACCCCAGGACTGTCTTTGGGGGTGGGGTCTTTAAAGAGGGGATTAAGGTAAAACAAGCTCAGTAGGGTGGGTCCTGATCCTATAGGACTGGGGTCCTTATAAGAAGAGGACATGAGGACATAAACAAACACAGAGGGATGACCACATGAGGACACACGAAGAACGCAGCATCTACATGCCCAGGAGAAAGGCTTCAGGAGGAACCACCTTCGGCCCTGCCTGGATCTCAGATTCCCAGCCTCCAGCCCCACCTGGATCTCAGACTCCCAGCCTCCAGGACCAGGAGCAAACAAATTGGGATACTCTACATTATTTTTCCAATCCCTCTGCCAACCCTTTCTTTATCATTTGGCCGAGCTGTCTTGGCTGTTAAATATTCCAACCAGATTTTAAAGAGGCCACAAAGAAGATTTCCAACACTCACGTGCCCACCATTGAGCTCGAGAGGTGGGAGCATCCACCGTTCTAGAGGATGCCTGTGGAGCGTTCCTAGGCTTCAAGACTTCTTTGGAAGCTCTGGTTGGTTCAAACTCCTTATTTTCCGTCTACACAATGCTGTCAACACACACAAGTTCAACTAACTGCCACTGAGTCATCAGTGAATCAACATATATTCATAGATATTTTGCAGATATAAAATAAGTCTCTACATGTACATAGATGTCCATATTCATACATGTATCCATACTCAAGTCCATATTCATGAGCATATATACGAATATGGACATGTTTGAATATACATGCATATCAGACTTTCCCCCTATTCTTTAAACCACATACACAACAACCTCTCATTTCTTTGCCTCCATGTCTGGAACCTCAAATATCCAAAGTTTTTGGTCTCAGAAACTCTTTACTTTATTAAGGTTTATCAAGAACCCCCAAGAGCTTTTCTTGATGGACATTATATCTGTCACTCTTTACCATATTAGCAATTAAAACTGAGAAATGAAAAACACATGACTTCATTTTAAAGTAATAAAAAATCTATCATGTGTATTACAAAATAATGCATTTTTTAATGAAAAATAATGATGTTGTTCCAAAATGGGGGAAAAAAATCGTGAGCAGAGTGGCACTGTTTTTACATTGTTTGCAACTGTCTGGCTTAATTCAAGAGAACGGAGTTTGCGTATCTGCTTTGGCATCAATCTGTAGTCAATATACTGCTTTGGCTGAAGGATACGAAAGAAAGTTCATCCTCACCCAGATGTATCTTTTGGACTTGTTAGATCATCACGGATATTCTATGATATGACACCAAAACCTGGAGTGTGGGGGGTACTTAAAGGCTGGTTGCCATGTGGAAGTGAGATGGTATCAATCAGATTTTCATACTTTGTCAGATTACAATCTGACCACTACTCATGAGATTTTCATGCACAAATCCTGTGGATGTGACAGTCTCCCGATGCTTAAAGGCTCTGCATGAGGTTGGTGGTGATGATAAGAAGCCTGATTTTTTTTTTTTATGTCTTATAACAAAATGTCTGTATCTGGAGTATCTGCAAACGTAGCCACTGACGTGTTGCAAACGGCCAACGTGTGATGCTGTAGAGTCTCATGGCTACAGTAGCTCAAACCCTACGTTTGCAGATACTCCAGATACAGACATTTTGTTATAAGACATAAAAAAAAAAAAAAAAAATCAGGCTTCCTATCATCACCACCAACCTCATGCAGAGCCTTTAAGCATCAGGAGACTGTCACATCCACAGGATTTGTGCAAGAAAATCTCATGAGTAGTGGTCAGTGAACCAGATCCTATCAAGTGTGCTTCCTTCCCGCCCAAGCCTACACCGTCACAGGGGCTCAAAGAAGCCGTCATCCTGTCAAGAGAAAGAGGCACACGGACAATGAAACAAAAGAAATAGGCAGAACCCTAAGATGTCCCTCTGATCCCCGCCCCAGACAGGACAGGCGCCTTGTCCCCATGATTCAGTCACTCTCCAATCAAGGCGCTGCCTTGAAGAACTTTGTAGATGTCATTATTGCCCCAAGTCAGTTGACCTTAACGTAGAGAACCTTGGTGGGTCTGACCTAATCAGGAGAGTATCTGTGTGGGCCTGACCTAATCAGGAGAGCGTCTTTAAAAAAAAAAAAAAAGGAAAGAAATGGAACTCTTCCTGGTGAAAGAGACTCAGAGTCAGAGAGATTTACAGATGAGGGGTTAGTCCACGTAAGGGGGACTCTATGTGGCTGGTTTGAACGTGCGCAACCATATGAGTTCAGAGTAATACCCCGCTGACCGCCATCAAGGAAACAGACACTTCTGCCCTACCATGCACGGAGCTGAATTCTTTCCACAACCCCATGGACTTGGAGGAGGCCCTGAGCTTCGAATGAGAAGCTTGATTTCAGCCAGGTGGGACCCTGAACAGAGGACTCAGTCCCACCGCACCTGGACTACTGGCCTCCAGAACTTTCTGCTAATAAACAAGTGTTGGGCTGAGGTGCAATGTTTGTGAAAGTAACACAAGCAGGTTCATAAATGCTTTCTAGTGAAGCATTTTGTGTATTGGACTGCAGTATAGATCCAGAAGCCCGCCAAGTTTAAGGGAATCGTGTTTTTAAAGACACAAGGAACTATCACTGTCTTCCTGATTTCCAAGTTGCATGAGCAGAAGTGGGCACAGAACCCATTCACCTGGGTTTTAGGAAGACAAAAGACCATGAGGTGCATCCTGAGGATCCGTATGATTTCTATAGACTAGACTGCTGGTCTCCCCCATTATTGCATTTGTGAAAGGGAGGTGTATTTTGTGTTTGTATTTTTCCAGTTGCCATTATTGATCAGAATAAGGGAAGTAGATAGTTCATCTTTCAGTTTACAGACTGCTGGACTGCAAGGAATCAGAACCTAATCCAGGGTAAGGAAATTAAGGCTCATGGATCATATCTGGCCCTCCACTTACTTGTGCAAATAAAGTTTTATTGACACACAGCCTCATCCATTTATTTGCATATTACCTATGACTGTGTTTACATTCCAGGAGAGTTGAATTGTTGTAACAGACACCCAGTGACTAAAAAAGCTAAAAATATTTGCTTCTCAAAAAAGTTTGCCAATCTCTGGTCTAGACCCACTTTACAACTTTTGGTAAAAAAGATTTCCACTCATTGAAATTGTGTTTTCTTATAGACATACTCAAATATCTACAGAAACCGAATCTCCCCTGAGGATAGAAATTGTCAAGGTGCCCAACAGCAGAATAGCCATCACGCAGAATACTTCGATTCTGTTCATTTACGTGGTTTCTAAGATTCCAGTCAATGAACAACCAGCAAAAGAAAAATAAAACTGATCCCGTGGATATTTGTGACGATTAAGTTGCCTCTTGGCTGTGTGCAAAAAACCAACGGTAAATTCCTCACTACAGGTCCTCTTAGCTTTATGAAACTTGGGCTATTTTTATGACTCGATCTGAATCATATTCACTACTTTGGTTTGAGGCAATTGCCAACATCTTTTCCCAGAGCCCAGAGCCCCAGATCGGTCCCAGGAAATGGGCAGCGCTCCAGAGGCATCCTGATTGAATTATGCTCACATAACCAGGGAAAAAGATCAATAGCATGCACATAATTCGCTAGAGTCCCCCTTCACCCTGACCCGTTAGCTGAGCAGAGTTGCTCAAAACATTCCAGTGGAAACGATAAGGCTGGTTCTGACGGTTCCTTGAACAAAGGCATGGCAAATGAGTTATTGATTGTTTACACTCAGGCTCCTTTCTGGTTTGGCTGAAGACTGTTCAGTTTGTGGGAAAAAGCTGTTTGCTATCACGTCTTGATTCTGTAAGCCTCAGCATTGCAACAGACCTAGGTCAAACCAGTGGTGAGCGTCTGATCCCATGTGGTGTGGCTGGAGGATGGCGGCCCCATCTTCTCTTGGCTTCCTCTCTCCTCCCACGTGAGCCCGTTTCCTGAAGCTTTTGGTTGACTGCTGAAACCATTTCCTCGTTAAAAAACCCTGGCTCTTTTGGTAAGCCAAAAATGTGCCTGCTTGTTTGCATTTGTGCTTCTTTTGTTTCCGTTCATTTTAAAAGGGAGGATCATGCTGGGAACGTTCCTCTACGTCCACCTGCGGAGCTGCAGTCCCTCAGATGGTCCTGGACGAGAGACCCTGGCTCAGGCTCCGTCCCCTCTGTGGTCCTCCCTGTTTTATAAGAAGACACCTGCCTGTGTCCTTCGGTGTGCTGATGGGCAGAGTTTCTCAGCGGTCACATCGTTCTGGGCATCTGCACCACACACACTGCACAAATCATGCACTCACACGCACCCAGGTGCCCTTCCTATAACGC
Source organism: Neomonachus schauinslandi (assembly GCF_002201575.2). Classification (NCBI taxonomy): domain Eukaryota; kingdom Metazoa; phylum Chordata; class Mammalia; order Carnivora; family Phocidae; genus Neomonachus; species Neomonachus schauinslandi. The sequence goes on from NC_058419.1 coordinate 124,697,206, forward strand.
AGCGTGGACATGTCATCACTGATACAATGTAAAGCAAGAGATGCTTGAGGAAACAGCTATTTTTAACTAAAAATTCACTTTTTTTTTTTCCGGGAGGAACATTAACAAAAGCTCCCCAAATGTCTGAGACGGTGTCTGCATGGAAGACGTGTCATCACTCTGTGGTTGGAATCCCTCACATATTTTCTTGCTCAGCACTGCGTCTGCTGGCTCGGAGGTCTCCCCGTATCATGTGAAGCGTAAACTCAGAAACGCACCATCAGCCTCGATTTTGACTTTTGTGGACATGAGAAGAAGTAGCAAGACTATGGACATGACCATATCTGTAATAATGTACTGAAAAAAATCCTAAACCTTTCACAGCATCTGGCTTTGTTTTAGCTGTTGCAAAAATGAAAATTCTTTCGACGTTCACAACACACGAACTCCAAAGCTAGTAGCAGACAAGTCCCCGTGGCTACATAGGCGGACCAGCTGCAGGGAACAGATCAGGAGAATCCAGGGAGGGCACAACTAACAGGAAAACCTCTTACTCAAGAGTGTCATTTCTCATCTTGAAAATGCCCACTTGAAAGTTTCAGAGAAGAATTCGGTACAGGGAAATGCATGCTACGTGTTCTAAAAATAATCCCCAAACTCAGGGGATGCCTACAAAAAACACTTGCGTCCTGCTCCCAGAAAGTCCGACGGGGTATTCCTCATTGAGTGGCTCTCTCGGGTAATTCTTTGCAGGCGGAGTGGGTGCTCAGCCCCCAGAATGGTTCTTTATGGCCTTGCCTTGCTAATACTCACGCTCCCGTATGGTTTTTTTCCAGAGTTCTGTGTATGTCCCACCAGGCCCAGAGTTGCTCCCCATGACCAATATGGTAGAACTGATGGACGGCACTTGCTTGGCTACATTATAAAACACATTATGACTTCCATCTTGCTCACCATCTCTCCTGAGCCCTTCACTCTGGGGGAAGCCAACAGCCCCATCATG
>NC_058419.1:124698197-124778615 GCF_002201575.2 Neomonachus schauinslandi
ATCTTGCTCTACATTATAAAACACATTACGACTTCCATCTTGCTCACTGTCTTTCCTGAGCCCTTCACTCTGGGGGAAGCCAACAGCCCTGTCATGGGCAGCCTTTGGGCGAGGTCCATGTCACAAGGAACCGAGTAAATCTTTCTTCCCCCATGCACGTGACTGCAAGTGGAAAGGGATGGAACCAGCCAGTCTTACTTTCCAGTGATGGCAGCCTCCACCAGCCAGCGTCTTGACTGCCACCTCGTGCACCAGGAGCACTGGTGGAAAGTTCTGTGAGACTTCTGACCCTCAAAAACTGTGTGACATAATTAATGTTTGTTCTTCGAAGCTTCTAAACTGTGGGGGTAATTTGTGATGCAACAATGGGTGACTCACGACGGAGCCTTTCCGCAGTCACTCAGCAAAGGACCTCAGTCCACGTAGAGACGGACTCCAGCATCTGTGGCCTCCATTATTGCCAGAGGAGACACAAAATGGCAGAATGTGTGCATATCCCGCATACGCAACACCTTGCATGCGTTATTTCACAAGATGCCCTTCCGCAAGGTGGCAACTTTGTTTTTAGCAAAGGGAAGGTGAAAGGCGTAAAACAATTGTTCCTGGCAAAGATTCTCATTTCGTTAATGCTTAAACAATCATGTCGGCAAAAAGAACAAAAAGATGGATTGGTGCCAAAGCTACGTTGTTACTGTTTTTCTTTGCAAAGCACTTACCGTTACTGATTTCTGCTCGCTCCACCTGGGAGGATTTGGGGGTACTGGACGTGGAGACACAATGGTACCCACAGCGCACTCCAGTGATTGTGAACGGCTGTAACACTGCACTCAGAGTGAACACATGTGGGCAAGCTTGTCTGTGTTGGGGTTCACCCTGAGTTTTCTGAATGAACTGCCCCGTAGGATACAACATCCATTAAAACATAATGGATAAAATCACAGGGACTTGAAGCTAACTGTAGCAAATTGTTTTAGGACTTACACGAACAAAATCTATTTTCAGGCAGGACCCTTTTACCGTGGGTAATGTTAAGTGCCTCCGGTGCAGGGTGGTAATTGAATAACACGCCTGCTTTTGGTTACTTTTACTATTATGTTTAAATTCCCTGCAGATACCTTCCCCTTTCTTTCTTGTATGTAGAATAGATTGCTTACTTTGTCCTCTCTTGAGATGCCATACGTGGGGACGGATTTATTTTAATTTAATTTCTTAGTTTTTACTTAAAAAAAATTTTTTTTAATTTAATTGCAGTAGAGTTAACGTACAGTGTTGTACGTTAGTACATCCTACCATTTAGTGGTGGTTCAGTTCTGTACGTGACTCAGTGCTCATTGTAAGTAGGCTCTTCCTCCCCTTCATCTGTTTCCCCCATCCCCACGCCCGCCTCCTCTCTGGTCACCATCTGTTTATTTGGAAGAGATTTATTTGTTTTTTAATTTTTAAAAAAATATTTTATTTTTAAGCAATCTTTACACTCAGTATGGGGCTCAAACCTGCAACTGCGAGATTGAGACTCCACGGACTGAGCCAGCCAGGTGCCCCTGGGAGAGATTTATTTTTAGTAGGACAGGTCATCAGCCCAAATTGCACTGCCTGGAATTAGTAACCATGGTACCACATGTGAGAGAGAGTCAGGGCAAGTGTGTGGTCCTACGATCCCAGCAATTTAATGCATCATGTCTTTGAGCATTCCCTAAAATTCTCTACCCTCCTAGCCCTGCAAAATTTCATGTTTATATCAGTAAGCTCTATTTTCAAATGAGGTGCATAACCCTTTTCCCTTCTATTAAAAAATCAGAGGTCCTAAATGTTTTATTAGGTTGAGCTTCAGACTCACTTTCTGCCCCCAGATATATATGTTTGCTGTTCCTTGGGGTCTGTGTCTTGCTAGAAGAGTCTGAATAAATTTCCTACTTTTTGGAACAAAAATATCTCATGTATATTCCAAAATGCATTTTGCATTCACATTCCCCAATCCATTTCATAATTTCGATGACACAGAATTCTGGAGAAGTCTTCCAGGTTAATAGGGGGCATAGGAAGTTACTGCTTTGAGGAATTCTTATATAGGAAAAAGCAATGACTGTATCATTTAGATGAATTTTTTTTTTTACATCTTTGTCCTCCTTCATATCACTTAAAAATTCCATCATAAAAAGGTGCAGATAAACGATGCCTTTGGAAAATTTCCAGTTATGGTTTGAACACCCCCATCACCTCCGATAGCTAGCTCTTGTGTTCGTTATGATGACTTTTTGGTGGATGGGAGCAAAAACACTTAAGTTCAGGCCAAATGCAAAAAAGCAAACAGTACATTCCTTATGGACCATTTCTTCATAAATAACTACCCCCCCCCCACCCCATGCTGCTGCAGCCAAGGATTTATATAGCAAAATAAGCTAAGTGTTTAGGTTGTGTGTTAGTCAGTTTCTTCCTGGAAATATAGACAACATCTTCAATCCCACGTTGCCTTATGGGCAAACGTGTCTCAGCATTCTGATCAGATCCTATTTACTAGGTTTGTTCATGCATTGACCTTGGGATTGCTGTGACCAATATTAACGGGGTGCTGGGAAGCATCTCAGCTCAGCTTCTGTAAGATCTCACACAAGAAATTGCATCTGGATCCCGTCCAGCTCCCCATTTTTTTTCCATAGCCAGAGCTTCTGTGTATTTACTAGGCATCATTGCAATAACAAAACGCTGAGCTCTATTTGCAGGGCACATTTTTAAGCAATAGCCTTGCTGATTTATTTCTTGAGCAAGTTGCGTGATGTCCTATGTCGTTCCCCTCTGGCTAAGGACGGAGCTGACCTTTTCTCTCGACCTAAAGCAGTACCAAACTACTGTAGACAAACAGAAAAGCGGAGAGTGAATCATTGCTTGTAGGGACTTCCATTTCCACCCTCATGTCAATGCTTTCCTGTCACCACTGTCAACACTCTGTGGATTCAGTTGGTGCTCATCTGGGAGAATTCTTGTTGGCTTGGCTGTTATGGCCGCCATGCTTGGCCATTTATCTCCATCCTGTTTGCATGTCAAACTTATTCTGGACTGCGTTTAGTGCAGCGGGAGGAAGAGGGCATTACCCTGATAGGAACTGATTTTCCTCATTCCCAAGTCTGGCCACTTCTAAAGGGAAGAAGGGAGAAGGGGGCCCCATGTGGTGGCTTTGTCTCCTTCACACGGCTCCTTTATTCCCATGACCCTAAATTTTTGTGGATCCTTGGGATTTGTTGCTGCCCGCTCAACACAAACGGTGTATTCTTGTTGTTATCATTGTAACGTCAAGATTATAGAGTTGGACCTCTTACATTTGGAGTAATAAAGCTTTACTCTCCCCTCACACAAGAGTTCCACGGACATCCATGCCAACGCGCACATTGGGGTATTTGTCAAGACATGGGATGGCGAGGATGGGGCAGTGGACACCAAAATGGCCCCAGGCAATGTTATTTGAAAGGATGTCAGGAAAGTAAGTCAGCGGGGGTAATCTTATCTGTTCCATTCTCCCAACCCAGGAATGAGAACACCGTTTCTAACTATACTTTTCTATTTTACACAAAGATCCTGAACAGTGGGGCAATGTATTTATTTCCTTTTTAGGGCATTCCAGATGTCCACGGCCCAGAACCCAGAGCTTTTGGCTAAAAGGAAAAAGAAGATGCCCGAGCAGTCATCACCACTGTGGGGGATTCCTGGCCTCTCCAAGAGCGGGAGGTGGTGGGACGTTTTGGGAGGGAGGCAGCCAAAAATTAGGGCTGTTGAAGGTGGCGTGACTGGAACACCTGAATCTTGAATAAAGTGTTTTTTGCAAAGGCAGATGAGAAAGACATCTGCCAGGCACAATGGCGGGGAGGAACAAGGGCAGCCACATCCCCTGACCTCATGATGTATGAGTAGCCATTGTGCACAACGCAAGGGACTCAGCTATGTTATATTCATGGTGGGTTGGAGGGACGGGATGCAGGCAGCATCCCCCACAGCAAGACTGCAAGGTGGGGCTTGCATCAAGATGAGCAATGGACGCTTTCCAGGGCAACCTTGGCGGTCCTCAGCCCGCTGGGAACAGCTGGGTGCGGGCAGCATCCCTGGGTCATAGTGGGAGAGAACTGACGTCCACCAGCTGCACAGACTCAACATTCGGCTCTTCCCACTGTGAGAATTCCCTCATCTTGCTGCTCTCATGGGGTAGAGGTGGGGGACCCTGCGTGTTCAGAAACTCACGCTGGCCAAGCTTCCATAACTTTGCCAAGATGACACAGCCATGAAACAAGGCCGTCAGAATGGGTCGGTCTCCCGCAGACGTCCAGCCATGCAGACCCACGGGAGTGGCCACATTCCATTTCACCGGTCCTGTGAACCCTCTCTTTTCTTTCAGGAAGCGACGCCACTCATTTTGAGCAACAATAACCTCTTCTTTCATGACTCCTTGTGAACTTTGAATGCCAATATTCATCTGGTGCCCAAGCCTTCTCCAGGAAGCTCCATTAATGCCTTTTCTACCATGTCCTGCTCTCCTGGCCGCCCCATCTTACTCTTGTCACCAAAACTCTTATAAGCAAGATGAGATCTTCATATCTTATTGCCTGAGATGGAACAAAGGCTTCTTAATTGACCCCCAGGCCGTGTGCCCCTCACTGGGCGTCAGCATCCCAACCCCCTACCTTGACCGACCGCCCATCACAGTATGACCTCAGCATGATCGCTCCATCCTGTTCTTTAGACACAGCGCTCCTTCTCCCCCATGCCATTACCTCTAGTCTCTACGCATCATCCACATTATCAGCTCCCCCAAATGACCAGCCGTGCCCACTCACTTTCTCCTTGCTTGGCATGGAAATACTCTTCTGCCTTCTCTCCTACTCCCGTGCATCAGGAGCAAGATGTTTTGTGGGATTTTCCCTGCGGACACAACATCACAATGCTCAGGCTAGAAGGTGCCTACTGATGGTTCGAACACCTGGTCACATGGGGGCCAGCCACCTCCTTCAGGAAATGAGGTCACTACCCCAGACCTGGGATCCCATGCGCTCCTGGAAGAGGGTGCATAGATCCCTTAACACCAAACTCCCCAATTTTCCAGGCCTGAGCTGGACCTCCTAATGTCACTGTGTGTTTATACTGAGTAATGTCCCTCTTTCCTTACCTTCTACCCACATTTTAATGTCTGAAGATGGCATTTTAGCAATCTGCTAACTGTCATGAAAAGCCTCCCTTCTTGGAGACACAGAATCTCAGGCCCCAACTAGGACCTTTTCGATCGGAATCTTCATTTTAAGGAGATCCCCCAGGTGACCGTGTGCATACCCAGGCACCATCTTAAAGCACAGTATTTTGTCTTTGTTGTGGTAAGCACGCTTACCATGACATTTACCCCTTAACAAAATTTTGTGTTCACAGTGTGTGAAAGCTGCCTACAGCACATGTCTGCAGAAAGCTCATCTTGCTCCACTGAAACTTTATACCCATTGAACAACGTCTCCCCATTTTACCCTCTCCCCCCAGCCCCAAGAAACAGCCATCCTACTCCCTGTGCCTAGGAGCTAACCATGGTAGACCCCTCATTGATGTGGAATCCCGTAGTTTTTGTCATTCTGTGGCTGGTTTATGTCACTTAGCATAATATCTCCAAAGCGCATCCAAGTCATTGCCTACGGCACGATTTCCTTTTTTTAAGAGGTGAACGGTATTCCATTGTATGTATGCACCACTCTTACTCACTCCAGCTTTATTGATTATTTCCTGCCCAGCTTTGTTGAGATACAATGAACATACAAGGTCGGGTACATTGAAGGTGTACAATGTGATGATTTGGTGCCCTGCTGATGTGTTGAATTTGACCAAACAGTTGCCGTTTCCCCCTGAGGTTACAGATTTGCTTCTTCTGTGGGGCTCCCTTGCTGTGTTAGCAATGTTTGTGTATCAGGAGGTAATGCTCGGAGACATGTCTGCCTCTTCAGTCCCGATAGTTGTAGGGGCCAAGGGCAGGCTGCCCCCAAATGTGCCCCTTTGGCATATTGATATTTTAAAATACAAGTCGCTTAAGAGACAGGACACTCAGATCCTCCTCTGTCCCCTTGCATGCAAGAAATGAATCTCCCATGTGCAAGGTGCCCTCCCTGTCCCCGGAGGTAAAAAGAGACAACCTTATCACCAGAGATGGGAAATGCAGAGCCCAGGGGCTGTATAAACAGACCTTGTGACTTTTTACTAATTTACTACCCCCGCCCAAATTCTGTTTAGAATTCCTGACTCACTAGAGCTCCCAACGTGACATTCTTTGTCTTGTCCATACGTCATGAGATTTATTATGTCTTTGTCTGGAATGCATAGAAAGTGCCTGCCCTGCTTACTTCTTTAGGTCTTCATTTCATTATTGGATCTCCATGCTCATGTAATAAAACTTGGGGTTTTGTTTTGCCCTGTTAATCTGTCTCATTTGAATTTAATTCTTAGTCCGGCTGGAAGACTAGATGGGTAGAGGAAGAGTTTTTCCTATCCTTCGTAGACATGGTGCTTTGATTTCTCCCTGACTGCCCGCACCCAACCCCACTTCTCTGGATTTCAGATTCCGTGCTCGATGAGCACTCTCTCCCTAGCTTGCATACAGCGCCTTCTCGCCATGTCTTCCCATGGTGGAGGGAAAGACAGCTGCGGCACCTCTTCCTTTTCTTATAAGGGCACTAATCCCATCATGGCGGCCCCAACTCCATGACTCATCTCAATCCAATCCCCTCTCAAAGGCTCCTGCCTCCGAACACCATCCCATTGGTGGTGAGGGCTTCCGTAGGTGAATTTTGGGCAGGACGCACATTCAGTCCACAACTGGATGCGATGTTTTCACGCCTTACTGCAGATGCTTGTGGGCAGATGGTCAAAAGGGAACAAACAGAAGAAGTGGAAAAACCTAATTAATTCCATGCACGACTTGGATACTTTGCAGAGCAAAATATAACATAGTATCAACTAACAAAAGTAGAATATAAAATTCTATATTATGAGAAACACATCTTCTTAAACACACCTCCCGAAAATGGAACAATATGGAGCAAATATTAACCCTGTTCATCACTTGGCTGTGAACTTCTGCAAAAATTTTCTTTAAAAAATTGTGTTATTATGTAATGAGCACTCGGTGTGATATGCAGCTGATGAATCACTAAACTCTACCCTGAAACTAAGAATAGAGGATATGTTAACTACTTTGAATTTAAATTAAAAGAAATTATTTTATCACAGCTGTACACACCATAAAATTCAATCCTTTAAAGTGTATAATTCAGTGCCTTTTAGTATATTTATAATGTTGCAAAATCATCACCACAATTAATGTTAGAAAATTTTTTTTTTAAAGATTTTATTTATTTATTTGAGACAGAGAGAATGAGAGACAGAGAGCATGAGAGGGAGGAGGGTCAGAGGGAGAAGCAGACTCCCTGCCGAGCAGGGAGCCCGATGCGGGACTCGATCCCGGGACTCCAGGATCATGACCTGAGCCGAAGGCAGTCGCTCAACCAACTGAGCCACCCAGGCACCCAGAAAATTTTCATCAGACCCCCAGAAAGGAACCCTGTTGTCATTAACATCCACCCAACCCTCCCAGCTTCCCGGCCACCACCAGTTTTCTGTCTCGATAGATTTGCCAAATCTATACTTTAATATGTGTTTTCCAAGTTTGCTATGATGTGAGCATATTAATTTCACAATAATTAAAAGAATCACATATTAAAGTTCATTCTACAGGGCGCCTGGCTGACTCAGTGCGTGGAGTGTGTGACTCTTGATCTTGGGGTTGTGAGTTGGAGACCCATGTCGGGTGTGGAGCTTAAAAATAAAATCTTAAAAAAAAAAAGTTTCTTCTGATAAAAGGAAGTATGTATAAAGTCTGAAGTCACAGACTCCAGGAAGAGATGAGCAGAACTTTGAACATCATAATTTTGAAAAAGGAGCCCCATCTCTGGTTGGTCTGCCCTCCTTCAGACTCACATTCCCCCACACCCCCCACAACCCCATCAGGTTTTCATTCTTAGATTGGTGCATTTTCTGGGTAATGCGGACAATTTTACCTTAAAATCAAGAGGCCAGTTCTTGCAGAAGTTTGATATTTTTCAAGTGTGTGTCTGATCCTACCCAAAGGGCTGCTTCTTACCACCCTAAAGGCATTTGTTTGGATAAATTTGCTTAGATCAACAGACCTTTGAACAATTGTATAAACAACACCAGTTAAAAGCAGAGACTCACAAACACTGTTGCTGGGCCTAAGATGATAAATACTGGCTGGACTGCTTGCGGTCACTCTAGCTGGGATCCAGAGACTAGCATTGGACCCCAGAGATAAGAGCATACTCATAATATGATAATATAATAATATAATATAATATTTTTTTATTATGTTCTGTTAGTCACCATACATTACATCATTAGTTTTTGATGTAGTGTTCAACGATTCATTAGTTGCATATAAAAAAATAATATAACACAATATAATAATATGAAGTTGTAATAGAATATGATATAATCAATATCATATATTTTAATATGATATGATACAATTACTATAGTATATAGCATAATAGCAAATCTCAGTCATTGATTAAGACAGATCAAGGTGATGTATAAGGTAAGGTTAAAGGGTATGGGAATTTGGGCAGTAGATGCATAAAGGAATCCGATGAAATTTGATTTGAATAATGTGCTAATTTGAATAGTGTGCATATTGGTAAACGCTTCCCTGGTAAATATTAAAATATAAACCACATACAAGAGACAGACCGCCCTATATGCTATTTTGACAACACCTCTTTAATCTATGATGACTTGAACGTTAAAAGTTCATAAATGTTTCAAAGGGGGAGCAAGATAAGAGGAAGAACGTGTATCTGTTTTCTGTTTTCCTCATGTTTTAAGTGACAGAATTATTCTCAAGCGTCACTGGAGCTGGAAGGAGGTTTGAAGATTAGCGGATGCAGACCAGGATATTAAGAACCAGAAGTTTCTTCTTATTTTTTGATTTTTAGGGTCACATAATTGGTAGAACAAAAAAAGATCAGTTTTTTATTTTTATTTATTTATTTTTTTTAGTTTCAGGGGTACATTTTAGTGATTCATCCGTTGCAAAAAAAAAAAAAATCAGTTCCTGATTAATTTCTTAGCTTGGAGGCACCAGCCCATCGCTGTGTCACATCAGAGGAAAACCAGCAGAATGTTTATGGGATTTAGATCCTCAGAACGTGAATCATGTTTTCATGTTAGGTTTTGACTTCTACTTTCGCAAGCTCGGACTTCAGAATTTACGACCCGGGGGGGTAGGGGGCGTTACGGCAGACCCCATGGTATGTTTCAGGCACAGGGCTAGGAGACCATGGGCACAGAGTAGAAAAAAACCAGTTTCCGGAAAGCATGGCTATATTCCTGCTCACCCACGAGTGTTAGTCCTGAAACACCCTACGAAGCAGCTGATTCTGAGCAATCCAGACTGTGTGGGAACAAAAACTCTTGTAGGTTACAGGGGATACCTGACAGGGAGAAAGCACAACACTATCTTAAATCCTAAGGAACACCACCTTGCATTATATGGCTCTCCTTCTGAAAGTGTTAAGGGAACTTGCCGGTTTTTGACAAATGCATTGTTATGTAATTTTCCACCCTGCGGATAACACTCTCCATGTGGCACGGAGTTAATGATTCTCAGCTTGCATTTCATCTTGAGGTCCCACATCACCACGGGTAAACAGGTTGCACTCAGCTCTCCTGGAAGTCTGCAGCCATGGTTTGCCCGAGAGCTGTCTAAACATCCTATTTGAGAGCAGAACCGCCTGGCGTGGCATGGCCAGCCTCCACCGATAAGGGGAGCATTTCATGAGCGATGTCACAGATACATGGTTTTGGTTTTTTGGTTTTTTTGGGTTTTTTTAGGGAAGATGGAAGACTCTGAAAACACTTAATACTTTATAAACCTGCAAATGGGTTCTCAAAAGAATTTCCACTCTGTCAAAGAAAACTAGACTGTACATGAGTCCACAGCCAGCCCGGTGTCCTAGAACAAATGCATGGGATGTGGGCTCAGCGCTGGAGGAAGGAATTTGCAAAGGCCCTCCGTCATTCCAGGGCTGATAAAACTGATGGGAAGGTCTGTGTCGGCTGCGACTTCTTTAAGACACTGAAGACGAGATCAGAGCCCTTGGGTGTTCATGTCTATTATCCCAATGCGAAAGGATGCTCATCGTAAACTAGCAATCTGCCTCCTCCTGTGTTTTCACCCCCCCTCCCAGTGCCAGTCAGATAATCTCTAAGAGAAGCTCATAAAATCTCCAGGATAGAACTTGAGCATTGCTTACATCACACCGACTTGTGATTTCAGTCCTAATTAACCGTGTTCTCTATCCCGTGAAGACTGAGGAGCAGGGACATCGCTCGACTCATGTTTGGGCTCTGAGCTAATTCATACTGAGATATGTTCAGGTCGCGTTTCGCATCCCGTCAACGCGCTCACACTGGGGGCTCGCAACTGCACGGATGCAAAGAGGTCCAAAGCTCCAGGAGACGGGCGGACACCTGCTAGAATATTCCATTATTTTCTGTGTGCGTGCATCCCCTTCAAGATACTCCCGCCGTTTCGAAAGCCAGCGTTTGTAGACAAAAGATATCCTACTATCCCTTTGCATATTGAGAAGGAAGGATAGTGGACGGATCTGTACTTTTTCATTTTCGTTTTTTCTTATAGCTTTAAGAAATTTTAATTAAATGTCTAAGTTTGAGATCGTTTCAGATTCAGGTGCAGCTGTAAGGAACGATAGCAAAGATCTCCGTATCCTTCCCCTAGTTTCGCCTCAATGGCAACATCTTGCAAAACCATCTCACCACTAGGACATTGACTTTGTTACCATCCAGACCCAGAGCATTCCATCCCCGGGATCCCCTACTCTGCTCTTTTAGAACGAAGCCCACTTCCCCCCCATGTGCAAAAGCCTATTTTAAGACCTGGCAACCACCCGTCTGCTGTCTCGCTCCATTGTTTTGTCATTTCTGGCACGTTCTATTGCTGGATTCGTGCAGTATGTAAGCTTTCGGGATTGACCCCTTTCACTCCCTGTGACATCCAGATTGTTGATTGCAACAATATTTCATTTCTTTTTGTTGCTGTTTTTGTTGGGGGGCAGGGGGAAGCAAACCGCAATTATCCTTTAGTAGACACAGTGCGCCGGCCAACGTTTGTCCCGAGAGCACAACCTTGCACAGCCCACAGTTGGCAGGAAGAAAGCCTGTGTTGGCTGTCCAGCGTCTTCAGAATTGCAGGTTGCAGCCTTGCTGGAGGGGACGGCAAGGGGCTTCACGGGGCTCCCCGAATGCGGGTCTGCTCACAGAGCAGCTGTAGACACACAGGGCCTGTGTCTGGGGACCCGGGGACCCTACTGCCTGCCCTTTGCAAAGCCTCCAGCACGGGGATTGCTGTTTGCCTTTGGAGTGTGTGCATGCGGGTGGATTGTGTCTCTAAAGGTCTGCGTGCCGAGTTCATTTCTGGCTCTCCTGGGGGCCCCTGAGCCGCCGCTGTTGTGTGGGTGATGGATCTCACGGCTCGAGCCGCGTGGTTGAACGGTCAGCCCAGATCGAGGGGCATCTCCTGAGAACACGCCACCCCTCACTGCCGTTCCTGGGGAGGACAGCCGGATGGCCCTGCAGTTTTTCTTCAAAGGCCTCCGAGGTGTGCATGGATCCGGCACGAGGGTTCCCACGGTCGGGTGGCCTCCCGTGGAAGTCACTGAACACTGGGTTCAGCGGTCACTACCATGCCTTGCCCTTAGGGGCCATCGTTTTTGGAGATGCCGGAATTGCTCACAGCAGGGCTGGCACTGTGGGGAACCAAAAGGGCGAGATGCCAGGTGGCCGGGTGGGGGACCCGGGGAGCTCACTGTGGCCACGTGTGCACCTGCAGGGCAGGCCCCAGCTTGCTGCCCACCTGCGTCTCCCCCAGACTGCCGTGCAGGGCCTCAGGTCTGTGTCTCAGCCTACGCAGGCATCTGCTCACTCCCAGCACCCAGAGAGATCGATCTCTCTGCCGCGGATCCCTGCAGGTGCGCAGTTTCTAAAGGCAAAATTAAATATGCCGTTTCGAATGCTTGACACGCACGTCCGTGCTGAGACGGTCTTTTGCACTTTGCCGACCCCCACGACGAAATATTTTACAGTGAGTTAGAATCCAGAGCCTCAGCAAAATGCGGGTGTATCCCTCTCAAAAAACCCAGCAGATAACACGGCGATCTGAATGAGAACGTGAAGCCCTGATTTTTAAAGTGTTTGAAATGTAAAGAGATGCTAAAATCATGATGAACATGGAGGCAGGGTCTTGTGGAAAAAAAACCCAAACAGATTTCAGAAAGAATAAAATATATTTGTACGTATATATGTATATAAACATAGATCTATGTGTATACGGATGCGTGTACACATACACACAGACATGTATATACACACGTATTTTGCATGCACGCATGTGCACACATATGTAAACACACGCACACGTATGTACATCTATTTGTTGAAATAACCCCAAGAACTCATTAAAACAAAGCAAAACAAAAAAAGCAATGGGGAAGCCAGGGGGGTTCATTCTGAGCTCCCGGAAGTAAAGACAAAATGCTAAATACGACAAGTTTAAAAGTCACGGAGCAAAGGATAACACGTTTCCAACACGCCGGGGAGGAAAGAGTGTTTTTGGAAAGATAGGGCTGAGTCATATCTGAAGAAACAATGACGGCTCGTTTTCCAAGGTTCATGAAAAATACTTTCCTTCTCCGACTCAAAATGCGTGGTACGAAACGTAAACACATAACCAAACTGCATCTGAGGAACACGGCGGCGGGCGTCCAAACACAAGGAGGAGAACGTCTTCCAATAGCCAGAGTGAAAAACGCAGGTCGCCTCCCAAGTAGCTGGCAGGACCTGGAGAAGATGCAGCAGCAGGAGGAGCTGAAAACGGGGACAGTGTGTGTGTGTGTGTGTGTGTGTGTGTGTGCAGGGCCCGGGAGGGGCATCATAGGCTGCTTGGCCTTCTGCACGGAGCACAGTCTCTCCCGAGTGCGGAGGAAAAGCATGGAGAGCGTTTGCTCTCACGGACCCCCGTCCCACTGGGATTGCCTAAGGCAAGTGTCCACGTCAGAGGAAGGGAGATGGAGCGGGACGTGTGTCCTTGAGCAGCGGACGGAAAGAGCGGGAGCATCAGTCCCCATGAACGCTGACCTCATCCCCTCATCCACCCGGTGGCCTCCGCCACCACCAGCAACAAAATAACCGTGACTCATGGACGGCGACGAGCATGGTGGAGATCGCATCAAGGCTGGGGATGATTCGGATGCACACATGCAAGTCTCCGGTGAACACGAATAATTTCTTCCATGAGAGGGGAATCAGGTGGCTTCGTTCGTGGTCCGCTCAGGTCACGATGCACGTTCCATCAACAGCTCATCACGGAAATAACGCACAGTGAAAAACACAACTTTCCCTGCAAAAAGGGGGGGATTGTTAAAAATAAAAACCTCCTTATCAGAAACCAGAATCGACAGAAGCCAAGGAAATGGACGGTTAATAGAAAGTAGGAAATAAATACACAAAAACGAATTGAGAACTACTGTCAAGTCTAATCAATAGCAATGGACCGGAAGTATCTCTTCATCAATTTGAACTCTTAGGATCGGGCTGAAAATCATCGAGGTCCTTGCTACTTGCAAAGGACTGAAAGCAATCACGGAGAAAGGCTTCACGGGGAGAAGCTCGGAGCAAAGATGTGCAAACGATAAAACAAATGGGAACATTAGAACACAAACTTCCGGTAGCCATACTCACGTCAAGGAAGAAAGCCTTTAAGGGATTAAAAAAAAAAAAAAAAGTAAAAACACTTCTTACCATAAAGGTTAGCACAAGGTGATTAAAAAAAAATGTCACCAAAAAGTTATAAAAATGCCGAACATCTTTGCAGCTAACAGCCTGGCTCGTAAATACACGAAGCAGGATTTGGAAGCATCATAAGAAGAAAGTGTGCAAGAAAGTTGCTTAGGGTGAATCCCGACTTCAAAGGAAGGACAGACAATCCCTCCTATTTCTAAGCTTTTTTCTTCTTTTTTCTTTTTTTGCAGCTGAACTTGACTTGCTTCCTCCCTGCTGCCCCCCTAAGGAGAGTCGTCCGCAGAGAAGTCACTTACAGGCTCATCCCCACCGACAGCACCACCTTCTCCTTTCAAGTCTGTGCCTTGTGTGTCTTCCGGGCCTGGGAAGACCAAGAAAATCAAGTCTCACTCGTGCAAAAAAGTCATGATTCTGGATACAGTGTGAACTGAAAAAAAAAAAAATCTCGGCGTTCCTCCAAGCCCCATCCTTCCCGACTAAGACCCTGAACCCTTCGCCACCCCAAACACGGGTGCACCACGACAAAGGATTTGTTCAAGGCTCTGCTGTTGTTTTCATAAAAGCACGGGACACGGTCTCAGGGATGGCAGCCGGTACGCGGCCCGTGGGGAACAGAGCTGCATCCCCGACATGCCTTCAGCCACCAGAGCCTTGCAAAATGAAAGCTGCACGGTGAACATAAAAATACGGCCCCAATCAAAACCAGATGCGTGCAGCTTTGATGACGTCTCCCCGTTTCCCTTACCCTCAGTCGTCTCATTTTACGCGCCTTCTAAAATGGATGCAAGACTTCCACGAATTCCTTTGCAGGGCTGTGTCTCTCCAGCGCTTAGGACAACTCGGCCAGGTAGCTGGATCCAGAGATTCCCCATTCCTGACTCAGCGGAGGCGGGCTGAACTTGCTCGTTCGGGCGACGGAACATCTGAAACAAATCAGACACACTGACTTGTTTCTAAATACCTACACGGGCAGTAGCTTACCAGTCAAAATTTATGCATTTCCCTCAACCCCTTCGGTTTAGGATGTCCACACCCAGTGCAAACCTCCAACCCAGTCATCGAGACCCACGGTGTTTCTGCATCGGACGCTTCTGTGAATTATGGGGGAACATCTCGTCTTTCCGGTTTTCCAGAAGACGGCGTGCTGGGCAAACAGGAAGGCATTCACTGTATGAAAGGCGTTTCCAGACTTGGAGATGGGTTCGGGATTCCTGGTGCTCATCAGGTCCGCATTTATGCTTCTGGGCACAGCTGCATGCATATACCATTTTTCACACATTAAATAAAGGGATGCCTCAGTTTCCAGAGGCAGCCAGCAAACCCTCATGTTGCCACCAGACACATCCGGGTCAACTCTTGAGTTTATCACTTACCCGAATTTGAGCTTTCTCACCTGTCAGAGCAAGGAAGCACTGGAGACAACAATGTGGGTCTTCTATGAGCAAGTGTAAGCATATAAATCACCAGTCCCTTCCCAGTCTTGGCCCTTCCCTTTGAGCCAAAAGGAACACAGGTAGCCTCCTCCTCCAATCATCTCCATATTAACATTTATTTTACACTCTTACCATTTCTTAGTACCCCCCCAACGAAACACAATATGTGCTTTCTAAAGAAGCTTTCCTTTAAAAACAAAGGAAGTCAACCCAACAATGCATTTTCCCAGCTACCATTTTTTTTTTAGGTCTGCTTCACACACAAGCCAGCTGTCGGGGGTAGGGGGGGGCGAATGGAACTTTTCACGGCACGTCTCCGAGTTGTTTTTTTTTTTTTTTTTCCTTTTTAGGAATAGTCCTTTGAGCGGGGTGGTCTTCTTCTCAAGACAATACAAAAATATTTTTAACTGTACTATATATAAAGTGAACAAAAGTGGATGCACTTGGGAGTTGAGTTTGCCTCGTGTCTACAGAGAGATCTGGTTTAACCACGCCCATATAAATAAGAAACACTTCTTGCTTGGTTATGCTAGAAACTTATGGCCACCATATTTATTTTACCTCATGTGAACTTTCAAGTTGTGCTTCAATTTATAAAGAACTTAAAAAAAAATCACATTGAAAGAAAAGAATGATGAAACACAGACATGGCAAGCTTGCCGCCAAAAAAATTTGTCTCAACAGCTTGACCAGACTTCACCAGAAGAAATTCCGTTGGCCTAATTTAGAAGGGGATCGGTTCACATTCCCAAATTATGGATTCCTCTGGGGTTGTGAAGAAGTTTTCAAACACTGGACATTTTCCAGCGATATTCATTAACTCATTGATGACATGGCAGTGGGTTTGTGACATTGAATTTAATTGTACGTGGGGCCATCCAAAACTTTTAAAAAATCCTGGCACTGGTTAAAGCAAATCATAAAAAGGAGCATCTGTGGGGATCATTGTGTGGCTTCTCTTCTAATGAGTAGAATTCTGTGTTGCAAGAGATGGTCCCTTAAAGGGATCTAAGATGGTTTTTCTTTTCTTCTTTTGTATGTTTAAACATTCGATGTATTGTTTTACTCTGTTTTGATTATGGGAACTTACAAGTTCGCTTGATATGGGTGTCCTTAATGTAGCACCCTTCCAGTGATTCTGAGCACGGCAGAGCTTCCCCAACCCGCGTGGACCAAGGGTTGGCACGATCTTGACAATGACGTTTCCATCCTACTTACTGACGGTGTTCCTTAACCTTCCCTGTGCCAGGCACCTGATAATTGTTCCATAAATGCAATTTCCATCACTATGCTGTTAAATCAACCAGATTGTCAACTGAATTCCGTGACAGCATATTAAAACACGTTCATGCTTCAGAGGTCATCTGACCTCATCATCAAAACCCAACACCGAGAACAAAGCAAGAGAAAACACCGGTATTCTTGCAGTGAAGCCTGGCAACGAGAAAGAAGAGCGTACTAGAAATCTGAAACATTCCCTTTGCAAATTCCCTGTTTTGATTTGGTGGTCAAGGAAATCTGAGTCTCGTCTTTGTTGCCTAGATGTTCATGGAGCAGAACATAAGGCAAACCCTCAGCTTCCAATGAAATGTGTTGGAGCCTAAAGATTTTTGGAAGCAGCCAGGCTTGTCTATGCCATGGCGTTGCCTTGAGTCTGTTTGCTCATTCAACACAAATATGTGAGATCCCACTAGGGCTCCAGATGCAGGCAGGATGGAGACGGGAGCCTTCTCTTTGCAGCCACCATCAGACCAGAAGAAGGCAGGGCAGATACTTAGAAATGATAATTGTCCACTTTTAACTTGAGGGACATTCCATATATGCACAAAACACTCAAGACCATCCCTGACTTTAACCAAGCCTTCACTCTTATCTTTTTAGCTCCCTCAAAACAAAACTGTGACTCCGTCACCCACAGGCTTCACATTCTTCTTACCTTGTTACACTTGCAACTCATCACCATGATCACATCTGTTTATCTCCTCCTCGTCAAGGGAATGGATTGGCTTGTCTTCAGCTGGTTTTAATTGGGCAAGCTTGAAACGCCTGCCCTGTCATGTGGTCATCTAAATGGTCAAAACATTAAACCATCTGAGAACGAGGTCATCTAAGCTCCCGTGTGCCCTTTACGCAGACAGAACAAGAGAGAGGGTGCTGTTCCAAACCTGATAAGACATCTGCACCGTCTCAGCAGGGTCAGGCATTCCTTGGAAAGTGTCTTTGCCCACAAAGATTTGCAAATGCCCACAGAGGCCAGCTGTTGAATATAAAGCCAGAAAACAGACTGCTGTTTGACAGGGGCTGCAGGGAGGACAGAATAGGGAGTAAGAGCCTAATGGGGATGAGGTCTCTTCTTGGGGGGATGAAAAGTTCTTGGAGCTAGAGGTGGTGGTTGCACAACATGGTGGATGCACAAAATGCCACGGGATGGTGCACTCTAATGTGATTACAATGGTTTTATCAGTTGCGTTGTGTCCTCTTCAAATTCGTATGTTGAGATCTTAACACCCACACCTCAGAATGTGACTTTATTTGGAATTAGAGCTACTGTAGATATAATTAAGTCATACTCAGGGAGGATGGGAGTCTAATCCAATATGACTCGTATCCTTATAAAAGCGGAGAATCTGGGGCCACCGGGCTGGCTCAGTCAGTGGAGCATGCAACCCTTGGTCTTTGAGTTATAAGTTTGAGCCCCACACTGGGTGTAGAGATCATGTAAAAAAATAAAATATTACAATTAAAAAAAGTGGGGCATCTGGGCTCAGACATGCACACGTAGGCAGAATACCATATAAAGACAGAAGCGGAGATTGGATGATGCAGCCACAGACTGAAGAACACGAAGGACAGCCAGCCGCCACCAGGACTGGGAGAGGGGTGGGGAGCAGATTCTCCCCTGGAGCCTCCAGAAGGAACGAGCCCTGCCCACATTCTCGATTTCTGATTTGTCTCCAGAACTGGGAGAACACATTTCTGTGTCCCTTTGTTACGGCATCCCACAAATGGATGCAAACGGTACGATTTGTGTTATTCGTATTTAACCACAATGCAAACGAATCGGTTCCAAGGATGTACAGACATCAGGACATCTTTAATAGTAGACATAAAACAGAAAGGACAACGTGGCCAAGGCATGCGGGTGAACTTCCAAAGAATCAGGCGTTCACGGTGAGTGGTTCACAGACCTGTCCCAAGCTCACTAGTAGGTATGGCATGAGCGTCCCCTTGCTCACCTCATTCACAGACTTTGCTCAGATGCAGTCTCCATCTCCCTGCTTCTCGATTCAGGAAACACTCTTTCCCAGATGCACAGGGTGGGAGGGTCTGTCCACATCCGTGATGGACTCAAGGCGAGTTCCCTGGGGACGTCCCTTCCAGCTGGATGAGTTGCCACCCACCCAGGGACGGAGAGGCCAGCTCTCGGTATCTGCAACACAGGGATGAGGTCATCTCTCTGCAAGGACAGCCCTGCCAAGCAGAGCCAGACCGCCGACCCCTCACGGAGGGTTTTGGGGAAGCATGCGGCCGAGGGGTGGGCGCACGCACGGAGGTGACAATAGGTTGACACCATCGGCAGCAGCTGAAGGTGGCACCGTTGGAGGTTGCTTGGCACCGGGGACGCGGGTGCCTGGCAGGGCCTCCATCCCCGGCTGGCCGGCTTTCAGAGATTGGTCGGTTTGTGGTCCGTGATGGATTGAACAGGTTGGAAAGAGGTTGTGATGGTTCCTTGTTGCCGTGGCTGCAGAACAAACAGTCTCGTCCTAAGATTGTGGGAGCTTTTTCTTCTCCCTCCAAAGGGTGATTCAAGGAGAATGAATGTAAGGCAGGCGGGCATGGTAGGGACCAGGTGCCCCTATTTGTGGACTTGGCTTCATATGGGTAGACCTCAAGTTTCAACCCCCAAAAATGGGTTCAACAGTGTATGTCCTTTAGAAGATACTGTAGGAATAGCAGTACAGCATATATATGTGTATATATATATAATGCATTTTATATATAATAATATATTTCTATATTATTATTTCTTTTTTAAGATTTTATTCATTTATTTGACAGAGAGAGAGAGAGCGAGAACAGGAACACAAGCAGGGGGAGTGGGAGAGGGAGAAGCAGGCTTCCCACTGAGCAAGGAGCCCGATGCGGGGCTCGATCCCAGGACCCTGGGATCATGACCCGAGCCGAAGGCAGACGCTCAACGACTGAGCCACCCAGGCGCCCTCTATATTATTATTTCTATATATTATATATTATTTCTTCTAATATATAAACATATATATATTTCTATATTATTATATTATTGTTATATTACACACATATGGAGTACATATTAAATGTATTTTACACAGACATATATATATCTGTGTATTTGTTGCTGGTCTTTATATGTGCATATATGTGTATAATTTATTGGATATTTGTTTATTTTACTATTGCCTTTTTATATATGCATATAAGCATATATATGCATTTTTTGCGTATATAATTGTATGTAAAAAGGCAATAATAAATATGCATATATATGCATATAAATGCAACATATATATGCATGTTTGTTGTATATGATGTAGGAATGAATCTGTGGCACACCAAAGTGGCAGGAAGCAGGTGACATTATATGCTGATTTGGCTTCGTATAAGTAGATTTCAAATAGCTAAAAAACATGGTGTCAACGTTTATTTATTTTTTTTTTAAGATTTTATTTATTTGACAGAAAGAGAGACAGTGAGAGGGAACACAAGCAGGGGGAGGGGGAGAGGGAGAAGCAGGCTTCCCGCGGAGCAGGGAGCCCGATGCGGGGCTCCATCCCAGGGTCCTGGGATCGAGACCCACGCCAGGCTCCCTGGTCTGCAGGGAGTCTACTTCTCCCTCTGTTCTCTCTCTCTAGCTCTCTCTCTTTCATTCTTGCTCTTACTCTCTCTCAAATAAATAAATTAAAAAATCTTAGGAAAAAATGGATAAAATCTTCAAAAAAATTAATGCACTATGACAAATACATAGAAGCATATATGTATATATATTAACGACATAACACAGTAACATGTGTAATGCATGTATATGAATATAACACACATACCCACACATCCACAATTTATAGTGTATTAAACCATATATTATGTTTAAATATAAATATCTATTGTGTAGTATATACACAGTTATTTTATACATATAGACACACAGACACAAAGTATCTCTATTTTTGTTACAGTTATTTATATATTCATATATGTATATATGTTCTTATTGATATGTACATATTTGCTATTATTATCGATCATACGAATTTTTGTTATATATTATACACGTATAATGCATTAAACATACCATGTCCGTATAACACTGCTTATATAACTGGATTGACAATTGGTTATTTACGTGCATATGTGTAAAATGCTGTGATTTGTTATTTATCGTGAGCAAATATGCACATATTTGTCGTTTAATTATCTGTGGACACAGCATGTGTATATCTGTTGTGGTCTATTATATATGCATAAATGTATACACGTGTCTGTGTGTCTATTTTGGCTGTGGTGTTCTTTGACATATGTGCGTATCTGTACATTTGCTGTTGTTCATGTCCGTGTACACGATGCATAAAGTTGTTGGGATTGGTGTTTATTAGATATGCATGTGCACACGTAGTGTTGATTTGTTGTTTGTTTACGTACGTGCATATGTCTATGTATGTTATTGTTATATATCTGTAGGTTCATTTGCTGGCTAAAAGCAAGTGACGGGTCTCTGCCGCACCCCAGGGGCGCAGATCACGCAGGGATGTGAACATCCGCAGGTGGGTATCGCTGGGACCGGCTTAAATCTCTGTGTCTGTCACCTGTAGGAACCACAGTATGTGATTCTTGAAGAAAAATAGCAATCAGTGCAAATGGTGGGAGCTCACACAGAAGCTAGCTTCCCGAGCTGGAGCTCGGGGCCCGTCGCCATAATCTGCCTTCAGCATAAGCGCTTCTAAGGCGGGGTGACGAAGCCCAGGACACCAGACGGCGTCGTGGGGCATTGAGGGAAGAAGGTCACGTTATTGCAGAGACGGGTCCACGCAACCTCAAACCTTGGCAGCCCCCTATGGTTCTGAGAACCCGTCTGGCTCGCCTTCTAATACAATCTGGCTCACGATTTCATAATTTCTCATAAACTAACAATGGAACTGAGCAAATGTGCTCAATTCTGGACTTGGCTTAAAAAAAACAAAAAGTGTCTTCTGGGATTGCTGTTTCAAACAGCATCAGAAACACGGAGTCCGGGAGTGGGGACTTGTGTCCCAACCTTTGTTCTATTTGAAACACCAACGACAAAGACATCCAGTAAGACTCCGCCCCTCCCTTCCCTGGTGCGGCTCCCAACAAAGAAACAAACTCGAAATGTCGGATCCACTTTCCATAGTGTTTATTCAGCTGCAGAACAAACCCTGCTCCATGCAACCAAAACAACAGGAACAGAAAGCTTCCCGACCCCTGGTATCACTTGATGAGCCTGTTTTTCAAAGCGGAGAAGGACACAAAGTCAACATGAGCAAGCTTGAAAGACTTTGCGTACGCACCCTGTAGTTTTTGTTTTCACCTGGATTAAAGCACACTTGCCTTCAGCTGACGTTTGCAACACCACTACCAACACGTGGGACCCAGATCATCCTGTTGTTAGGAATGAGTTGGACAGTTAGGGAGTCAGCACCAGCGTCCCCAACAAGAAAATACGCAGTCAGGACAGCTAAGATCAAACAGCACTTCCTATTTTGCAGCTTAGACAGGACCACACTGACATTCTGCTTTGCAGCCTTTGCAGAAATGACTTCTGCAAAATGTCCTAAAATAACACAATGAACCACAAAGCGTTTGTCAACATCATGGGCAAGGGGCAGTTAAGACCTAAGACCCAGATGTCATCAAAAAAGAAAGACTGTCAGCATGTGGACATGAACCTAATAGGTAGACAGATATGTGACCAGAGCCCCGATTGGCACGACTCAGCACACCCTGATTGCTTAAGATGGTTCCACAAAAGAGCTCATAAAAACCCCCTAAACTTAGAAACTCTGGGCGCAACCCTCTCGGGCCCTCTTCCCTCTCTGGGAGCTTTGTACTCTTGCTCAAGAAAGGTTGCTTTGCTGCCCACCACTCTCCATCTGGTCTGCCTCTTCATTCATGGAAGTGGCATAACCAAGAACCACGGGCACTAAGGGGACACAAATCCTGTAACACTGTCAGCAGGGGGTTCATCCTGTGCACCGCAGGATGTTTAGCAGGACCCTAGGTGTCTAACCATGGGATTCCAGTAGAACCATGCATATTTTGTGAGAACCAAATATGCCCCCAGGTATTGCGTCATGTCCCTTGGGGGACAGAATCATCCCCAGTTGAGAATCACTGCCTGAGATGATGGAGAGAAGAGTATCTGCAAGAAAAATCAATCCAGATTTGTCCTGCTCAACTACTAAGAAGTGCATTACACGTCCCAACATTATTCTTTCTGGGTCACAGCATCCCTGGCCCCCGGCACTGACATTTGCTAATAATGTGGGTCTTGGCTTCACTACAGAAAAGCAACATGGATGCTTCTTTGCAGAAATCCTATGGGAGCTGTGGTTCTGCCAGAGCCCCCAGTGTGTGCCTGTTCGGGGTAGGTGATTGTCCTGAATGTAATGAGCACAACTTCCACTGGTCCTCCTGGAGGGAGACTGAGACTACCTTTCTGGCTTGGCTCCCAGCCTGGACTTGCATCCACCTCCAGTGGAGGTGATGGATCACCCACTCTGATCACATGCTGACCTTTCTGTCTCTGAGCCCTGTTCTGCCTGTACCTTGTGAGCATCATCACCTCCAACTGGCCTCTCAAATTAACGGCTGTGCACAGACTTCAAGTTCACTGGTGCAAAACTGTTCAAGAGCCTGCAGCCTCCTTAGCTTGGTTCTCACCAGTGAAGACCTGATTTTGCTGCCCCGGGCATAGGAGAAGAACCACTGCTCTCTCTGACTGCAGACTCCGAGTCCTCTCTCACCGTAGCAGAAAGTCCTGGTGGGCTCTTGTCTTGTCACCACTTCCCAGGTACCATATCAGAGAAAGTTACCAGCATGTGCCCTGCATTAACATTTATAGCTCGTCTTGCTGCATGCAAAGCCCAGCATGCACAGGAGTGCGTGGGGGACCTATCCTGAGCACCACACCATGCTGATGAGCTCACAAATTTCCTCCTAGTATGCCTGAAAGGTGCACAATGCCTTGGACTCCAGCAGGATTCAGGACACAGTGTCTTATCTCCCCTGTGATAATTTGTTGCCAATCATACTTTTCTTAGCAGACCATTGATTTGACCTGTCCCCCGAAGTCTCCAGATGCTTGGAGTCTGTCTGAGGTCTTGACCCCCAAATGTTCAAGGACAAAGGCTTCCTCAGATTTCATGCACTGTTTCTTCTTCTTCTTCTTTTTTTAAGATTTTATTTATTTACTGGACACAGAGAGAGAGAGAGAGTAGCAGAGAGGAGAGGGACAAGCAGAATCCCCACTGAGCAGGGAGCCCAAAGTGGGGCTCAATCCCAAGACCCTGGGATCATGACCTGAGCCAAAGGCAGATGCTCAACCGAATGAGCCACTCAGGCACCCCTCATGCACTGTTTCTAATCTCATATCATGTGAAGGGCATTTTATGAAATCCCAGCCAGACTAATAAAAACAATCAAAACTCCCCCCCCGCCAATGGAAGGACTTTATGTATATACCCCTCTGTGCCCATCAAACACATGGCTTCAGCTCCCATGAAATCGTTTGAAACAAAAATGCAATGTTCCTGTTTGTTTCTTGTTTACTTTTATGTGGCAAATGTGTCGAATGAAAACATGCATCCAACCACACAGTGAGGAGGAGTTTTTGTAATTCCAGCCATCTGGAACTGGAGACCCAGCAGTCTACAGTAAAGAGCCACAGGACGCAGGCCACCAAGACAAAGACAACACCCAATAGAAAAGCAACTGTCTTTGCCGAGTTTGCTGGGGGCCCTGGAGTGAAAGTCATCACGTCATTGCAGGAGGGAGTACTTGATGCTAAGTCACCTTACAGCAGATTTGATGCCCGTTCTTCAGCCCGGTGGGATGTAAGAGTGACCAGAACAGCAAGGGATGAGAAGTTTCAATTACTCAAGAGAAGCAGCACTGTGACATGACGTGAGCCACCACCTGACAGCGCATACAGCTTAAGCGAGCAACGAGACTCTCCCTCAGCATAAAACCTCCACCGCTTCCTAGATGCGAAGGCAGGACACCAGTGCCCTTGCCTGAATCTGCCACATAGCTCCTCTCTGTTCCCTCCATCACAGCCCGGAGCTTGGCACATGAAAATGAAACCCTTGTTCCATCTCTCGGGGGACCCCAGAACTACACCGTGCCTACAAATGCAGCCCCAAATGGTACATCTTTGCATGTCCTGTGTTTTCATAAGAGTGTCACGGAGCAATCCAGGCAGCTGGAAATGCAATTAAGGTGTTTACGGTACATAAAGGAACACGTCCAAATCCCTCCTGGCATCTCTCCACATGGCGGGCTGCTCTTGTTCCCCACACCACCCCCTCCAGGCCCCACGCTCCCCGGTCCCTTCCGTGCTCCTGTAAATTAGCATGAATGTTATGCCTGTCACGGGAGGTCTCGAAGTCTTCTTGGCTTACAACAATCAAAGCTGTTGGAAATAAAACAGAGAACAAAATACTCCTGCTTTTGTGAGTTTGTATGGATATATTCCTAGAACCGGAGGTGACCACGCAGTTGATCATCCAAACTGAGATGAAAGGGCAGAGCTTTTCATAAGTTTGCGGGCACAGGTGTAAATTGGGACTGCCCCAGGCAAGCGAGGACATGTGGTCAGCCCACCAAGAGTGGAGAAGGAAATTAAATAAATAGTGGTATATGTATATACAGATGCACTGGAATATTATTCAGCCATGAAGTGGAAAGAAACTCTGACACATGAACCACCTATGAACCTCAAAAAACATTATGTGAAGGGAAACAAGCCAGACACAAAGAACCCCACATTATAAGATTCCACTGGTAAGAAATGTCCAGAATAGTTAAATCCAAAAAGACAGAAAGACTAGTGGTTGCTCAGGGTGCAGAGAATGGGGAGTGTCTGGTAATGGGAATGGGGCTTTTTTTTTTTTTTTCTGGGGGAATAAGAAAGTTCTGGAACTAGATCAGGGTAGCAGTTGCACAACATCGTCAATGTACTAAACGCCAGGGAATTGTGTCCTTTGATTCATTTTGTGTTTTGTGAATTTTCTTCAATGGAAAGAAAAAGGAAATGAAACTTCATCTGCCATTATGAGAGTCCAAAAATGCAAAATCCCAATAATCCTTATTCTATTGGGTTTTCATGAAGAGTTTCAGCCGATAACCATTGCCAACACTTATCAGCATGGCTCTAGTCTCATTATATCTCCTAAGAGTAACTGTGTGCTTCCAGAAGTGGGTTTTGCCTCATTCTGCCTCATTTGGCAACATCCTGCCCATAACCCCTCTGTAAAGGGGCTACAACTCAAGCAGACCCCCAAGAACCCAAGATAGTCTCTTTCTGCCCTATGCAACTTGAGCCTTTTAGCACTGCTACCTTGGGGTCTCATATCATGGTGGTTCAAGACACATGTGCTCACCTGAATTGCATGGAAATGAGGAAATCCTGACGTTGAGCAAAACCCACAAAACTTGAAGAGAATCATCATGGGAGACATAGTATCATGATCGATTATGGTAACATTGGCTGGTGGAGGTTGGATGGTCCATCTCTCATCACGTTTGTTGGCCAAGTGGGTCAGCTGCCTGATCTTAGTAAGAAAAAGATGCAACTTGACCTTTCCATGGTAAGATGGCATCTGTGTCATATTCTCAGGGGTGGAGATCCACCGTATGTGACAATGTGGCCGATGCTCAGCCCCTGTTACTGGCTAAAGGATACCAGAGAGATCACTCATCCACCTCTACTAAACCGGCCGTTGCAATTAAGCTAACAGAAAGGCTGAATGGGAGAGAGTCTGCTGGGGATGGCTTTGGCGTTTTCTGGGATTCCAGCCCACATTAATGCATTGCACACCTTATACTGCAGGCATACCTTCAGCACCCTTTGGAAAAGGGAGACACACATTTCCCTTCGATTAGCTATTATTCTGGATTTCCACAGAAACACACAGATGTTTGTACAAAAGGCAGAAATGATCCCATGAAATTCAGGCAGTATTTCCTTCCCAAATATTTCATTTTGGTAACCAAATCTTTAATAAATTTTTTTTTTCATCGAGGCATTCCATATCCAAACAGGATGAGCATTCTGGTCTACAGAAGTTTGGAGAGAAGGGGATCCTCATTCAGAGCGCATCTGCAATGAGGTCTGTGCCAATGCTTCACTGAAACACTTCCCAGATGACATGATGTCATATGATACAGGAAACACCCACAGCGTCCTTCTTTTTTTTAGTCTTAAACCATATTCGTGGACACAGGTTAGAAGTATACGTGTAGACATGTGAGTTCATACATGTTAGAATAATTCCGGCAATGTGCTCATATTCATATCAAGACTTGCTAAAATTCATTAGTGCATCTACAGACACTCTCAAATAGCCAACAAAATCAGGGTAGTCCATAGTTTATGGACATGATTATAATTGGGCCTCAGTATTTAACCGACGGCAAAGTGTGTGTAAAACCATGTGCATGAAAGACATCTTTAAATGCTAATTGGAAAAGATTTTTCTTGCAAGGCACTAGAAGTCCATAAATTGCTTCCCTGGGAAGGGGCACGGTTACAGAGAGGGAAGGACAAACAGTGTATGGGAGAGGTGTGGAAGAAGTAAATGCATTTGATTTACGAGGTTTTAAGGCTAAAAAAAACACATTGGGAAGTCATATTATGCACTAGGGAGAGTAGGTCTTGCCAGTGGCTGGTTGGACATCACCTTTGCATGAATCACCTGGTCTTCAGTCAAAGTTAAAGATGAAACATCTCAGTGAGCAAGCAGTTCTGCCTGAGTGCTCTAGTAGTATTTTTCCGAAGAGCAGACTCTGCACACGGCTGCAGAGTGTTCCCTTGGGAGAGCATGAGCTAGATTTCAGAAAAAGCCCAAGAAGATTCAATATTTCCCTCAGGATAGCCCCAGGAGAATGTCCACAGGCCTGGAAACACTTAACCATCACTTGCTTATTTGAGAAAAGTCAGAAAGGATTATTGAAACAGATTGGAATGTTGAACCAAATTTACAAATGTTCTTAAACTGTTTTCATTAACCAAAAAAGATGCTGAAACAGGAAAAACAATGAAGCTGGGAATGTAGCTGGGACTGACCCCTGACCCCCAAAGGGGAAAGACATTGTGGGTATTTAGGAAAAAGGAAAATGTTAGATCTTAACAACCAAGAAAATAAGGAAAAGAACTGTCAAAGGAAAGTATTCTATCATCTATCTATCTATCATCTATCTATCTATCTATCTATCTATCTATCTATCTATCTATCATCTATCTATTATCTATCTATTCATTCATTCCAAGAGTATTTTATTTTATTTTATTATTAGAATATAGTTGACACACAGTTATATTATTTTCAGGTGCACAACATAATGTTTCCATAAGCTTATACATTATGCTATGCTCATAACAAGTGTAGCTACCATCTGTCACCATGAAACACTAAAACAAAACCATTGACTGTATATTCCCTGTGCTGTGCCTTTTATTCCCATAAAGGGAAGTATTTTAAAATGAACGTTCTTGGAGTGTTGGAAAATAAATCAGATGCCGAAAAAAAAAAAAAAAAGCACGATCAAAAACTCTTACTAGTTATGACATCAGGGCCTTTGGTGAATTTGAAATCATTCATCAAAGAAAGACAGGGCTTGAGATTCCGTGTGTCTATGTGTCTGTTGCCCAAGTATGTTGGAGCCCTAGTGCATATTAGCCAATGTGCCATCTGAGGGCACAGTCTAGTCAAGAAGGAAACAGGGCATATAGGTCAGGGTGAGATACCACAGCTTCTTGTGTAGTATGGGGAGCATGATGACTGTCTACTTGGAGAAAGAAGATACCTTTAAGGGAGGATATTCATTCATTCTTGTGGACAGAACTCTGCAGAGAGCAATAAAGTGTGGCGGTAAACTAGATGTCCCATTTGATTCTACCCATGGAGACATTACAAATTATGATTGTTGAGTATGGGCAGCTCCCTACCTGTTATCAACACCATCAAGGAACGAGAAAGAGTAAGGAATCGGTGAAGATACAGAGAAAACTCTAGAGCTGGCAGCTTTGAGTTCCAACTGGAGCCAAATGCACTGAAACTCTTTGGATGCAATCGGATAGTGAGACATTGGCAAATAAAATACTGTAATTAGCACACATTCAGAGGTTACTCAAGTTGCCCAAAGTGACATAATACGGAGAAAATTGGGATACACCCAGAGTTAAGGTTTTCTCACAAAAGCCCAGAGGACTTATGCATTGGGAGTCCAATATCTCTGGCCAACCCCAGTACTCTATGTGGACTTACAGATCAACTGTTAGATTAGGAGCTTCCAAGCAAAGTTTCCAGTGGAAAAAAAATGCACATGGAGCAGAGGATTTCCCTGGAAACATTTCTGTTAGGGGAAAGGTCAGATGTTGATCCCTAAAAGCCTGAAGTTGAACTAGCTCCTTTTGTCTTCCCAGCCCCTCTCCCTTACCCCTACAGCGGCGGAGGTTGGTGACTGACACTCTTCCTGAGTCAGCGCCACGCCCCCACGATTGTCCTAGAGCATGAAAAGCATGCTTTTTACTCCCCCATCCGGCTCCAATCAAAGGAGTCTAAAGCAGTTTTATTCAAAAGTCACGCCTGTGGCCTGGGTGCCGGGGAATTCTAAAGATGAATTTCCTTCCTGCAATTGTCAGAGAAATTATATTTGGTGGGCAAACACTAGAACTCACAACAATTAACGCATTGTTCTTTGCAACTCTGAAAGTATATGTAAACATGTATTTTTCCTAAATGCATTGTTTTAAATATAGTCGTTTGCTCTAAAGATGGTGGTGACCTGAAGCTAAGCACAGACTTGCTGCTTCCTCAAAGGGAAGCTACCCTTTTGTGCACACAGAGAAGCTCTTCCTTCCCCCTGGCACTCACTCCTGAATGGCATTCCAGGTGTGTGTTGTCCACAGAATCCATGCAGTAGAGAAAGAAAACATCAGGGAATTCATGGAGGCATCTGCTCATCAGACATGCTGGATTATAATCAGTTAGATTCATACAAATGATCACATGGTAAAAGGGAATGTTAGCCTACATGACTCCTCTTGGCATTCATAGCCCTCATACACAGCTCTTCACTGTCCACCGTAGAACATATGGCTGTGAGCTTGAGTTTCTGGGCCTTTCCTGCATACATGGGAGATTCCCTAAGGATGACTCCTCCATTGTTTGAAATCATTCACCATGAACCCCACAAGGTGCTTAACCAGAATGAAAACTCTGCATTTGGAAGCCCTGACCAACTACGTGCTAAAGCACATTTCCATAGTAGGTATGAATAGATATATGGTTGATAGACAGGATGGATAGATAGATAGATAGACAGATAATAGATGGATAGGTGGATGGATAGATGAGAGATGGATATATGGATGGATAGATGGAAAGATAGATAGATGCATAGATAGATAAATAGATACCTAGATTGATAGAGAGATGATAGATCGATGGATAGGTAGATAGACGATGGATGGATAGATAGATTGGTAGATGATAGATGGATAGATGGACAGACAGATGGATGAATGGATGGATAGATAGATGATAGATTGACAGGGATAGATGATAGATAGATAGATATAGATAGATGATAGATGGATAGATGGATGGATAGATATGATGGATGAATGGATGGATAGATAGATGGATAAATAGATACATAGATGATAGATTGATAGAAGATGGATGGATCGATAGATAGGTAGATAAATAGGTGATGGATGGATGGATAGATGGATGGGTAGATAGATGGATTGATAGATGATACATAGAAGATAGATGATAGAAAGGTATATGGTGGGTGGATGGATGGATAGATAGATGGGTAGATAGATAATGGATAGATGATAGATATTTTCTGGGTTTCTCTTGTGCTTTTGTCCCAATCCCTCTGGAATACGTAGTGCACTTATATTTATAATTTTTTTTTAAATTTTTTATTTATTTGCGAGAGAGAGAATGAGAGACAGAGAGCATGAGAGGGGAGTGGGTCAGAGGGAGAAGCAGACTCCCCGCTGAGCAGGGAGCCCGATGTGGGACTCGATCCTGGGACTCCAGGATCATGACCTGAGCCGAAGGCAGTCGCTTAACCAACTGAGCCACCCAGGCGCCCGTGCACTTATATTTAAATCATGCTTATTGAAATGTGAGGTGTGAGAACAGGAAAGGGTCATGTGCGAGTACCAAGGAGGTACATTTTTTGAAGTGCTGGCATTCAGTCAGGACTAAATACCCACCTTGAAATGGCAGCACCCAAGAGTCCCCAACCCCTCTTCTACGACACTGTCTTCCAGCAGTTAATCTGGAAAACGTCAATTCCAGGAGCATTTTAGCAGGGAATCAATCACCAGCTGTTGTCAGCAAAGCACAGGCTCTCCCACCCAAAAGGCTGGACACAGCAAGTGGTAGGCTGGCCAGGTCCCTGCGGGTGTAAATAATTAGGGAGAGTTACCCACCCCAGCTCCCAGTGAGAAATAAGTGGTTTCCCATGTCTCTACTGTCACCTTGGCCAAAACAAATGCTGAAGAGTAGAAAACACAGCCTACACATGTGCACATATGTTCTTCCCCACTCCTGGGGAAGGGGCAGAAACGTACCCCAAACACCATAGTCAGGCACCATCAGACCCTCTGCATGGCCTCTCGGCCCAGCCAATGCTCCCTTGGGTCCTTTGGGGGCCTAACAAACATACGGTGGGTTACAAAATCCATGTGGCCCAATGATGGAAAATCAAGTGCTAGACAGCCAGAGGTGGTGTCCTGGTATGGGCTGTCCTAGAGAAATACAGCTGATGGGTGCCTTACACAGTGGACACTGATTTCTCACAGATCTGGAGACTGGGAGTCCAAGATCAAGGTACAGCCATGTTGGTTTCTGTCTAGAGCCTTCTTCCTGGCTTGCATATGGCCGCCTTGTTGCTCGTCACGTGATGGACAGAGAGACAGAGAGAGACAGGGTGTCTTTTCCTATAAGGACAATAATTCTATGGGATCAGGGCCACACCCTTATGATCCCATTTCATTTAATTACTTCCTTACTGCACAAATATCCATGCTGGGAGTTAAGGCATCATCATATGACACTGCAGGGAGGTGGGGGCACAAACTTTCAGTCCTTAACAGATGGAAATAAATACCCAGCAGCAAACATTCTGTGTACTGAAAATGAGGCTCCCCCAACCCATTAATTAGTCTAATGAAGTGTTTGGTGAAGCATTTGTCAGAAGCACAAAAAGAAAAATCCTCTGCATCAGGTGGCCCATCTCAAATTTCTTCTGCAAAAAAATTTTTTTCAATTTCTTTTTGCACACGGGCTCTATGCAGAATGTAGTCCTTTAAAAATGAGTTTATCCTTGGTCAAGCTGTCGAGATCTTTCCAGGTAGGGCACGTGGGTGAGTTTTGTATTTTGGACCCAGGAGAAGCTCAACAATGAAGACCAAAAATAGTGCTGGTTTGATTGGGTTTTAACATGAGGGTTCACAGTGCTGCCTGTGCAGGATGCTGGGATAGAAGTTAAGTTTGTAAATGCATTGGCCAGAGGCACTGATGGTCATGATGAGTCATCAATAAGTAGTGGACATTAGCCCACCTTCCTGCACCACAGTGGAAGTTTTCTTCTTATGGCGTGGCAAGGTGCCAAAGCTTACAAGACTCTCTTGTAGAGGTGCACAGGGGAACAGGTGTCATTTAAAAAATCTGCCAGCTAATCTGGTGGGTTCCCCAAGCTCCCACCAAGCAGGGAGAGTGGTGGGCAGCTAAAGTTAGTGCAAATGAGTAATTGCCTTGTGGTGTCCATAGGACATGGTACCTTTTGGATAGGAGTCCATAGGACATGGGGCCTTCATAGCTACCCCTCGACCACCATCCCCAAGAGTTTCTCCAAGCTGATTTGTGGGTGCAGGATGGGGGATGAACTTGTCCTTCTGACCACAGGAATTAGGCTTCATATCCAGGAGGAACTGGCAGAGGAGTGGCTGGTTTGGGCTGCTCTTGGAACTGAGGCCAGCCTCGTCCATCTACATGTGGGCAGCACTGGGGACCATAGATTGCAGCCTGCCTGGCTCTTGGTCATTTGTCCTGGCCAGGGCCCTATTGCTGTCCATAGGGGTCCTTTTGAGTCTTGCCTACATCCTCCATCTGGTCCTGGCCTGGGATACCTGCCTTTAGCCTTTACATGTGTGGGTGAATGTGTGTGTGTGTTTCTGTATTAGTTTACTGTGCATGTGTATTTGTTGTTGCGTATGTGTTGGTGTCCATATGTG
The DNA here is from genome assembly GCF_002201575.2 of Neomonachus schauinslandi. NCBI lineage: Eukaryota > Metazoa > Chordata > Mammalia > Carnivora > Phocidae > Neomonachus > Neomonachus schauinslandi. Next base: position 124,731,066 of record NC_058419.1, read on the forward strand.
TTGGTGTGTATGCATGTGTGTGTTTCTGTATGAGCTTCTGTATGCATGCATGTGTGCACGTGTTTGCATGTATATCTATGCATCCCTGTGCTTATGCGTGAGTGTCTCTATGTGCATGCATGTGTATATCTGTGAATTTATGTGTTTCTGTGTGCATCATTGAAAGTCTCTCCTTTTACTGAGTCTCATTTTTTTTTTCATTTTTTTCTCACTCCCTAAACTGCAGTTTCAAATAACAATGAAGAGATCCAGCTCACTAAAATGTCTCGTGTGTATAGTTAACCACACATATCAATGGCATTTGTTTTTAGGTTGGGAACAGAGACTTTTGAATCAGTCCCATACGGCAGTTTGAAGTTTATGTGAAAATAAATCCTGAGTAACACCACACCTTCAAATATGTTTCCAAGAAGGGAAAAGAAAGTGTTTACTGGTCTAAAATTCCAACAGATAAATGTGAAGTTGCTTAAATGCCCAGAGACCTTGTCTCAAAATGCACACAACAAACTCTTCCAAAATAATATGTTTCATCTATAAATCTTACATGATGGGTGTTGGTAAAGGCTTTCTCCCCGGAGCATTAAAATTCTCTTGGATATCTTCATGTATATCCCAATTAATGTAGTCTAAAAGTGTATACTGTCTTGTAAACACACCCACATACACACACACAGTGTATTGAACCCCATTCTTTATCACCTGCACACATGACCCTCCCAAACTTCTCTGTGACCTCTGAGAAAGATAAGAAGCAGATCCTGCACACTTCCACATTTTACATATGGTTAAACTCAGAGCCAGAAGGTTAATGGATGTTTTGCTCCCACAGAATAGTGTAACTTTAATCCATGCTCTTCTTGTCGAGACAGATTTCAGGGTAATGCAAGTCAGCTCTGTAGGGAAGACTAGAGGAAAAGTGTCATGGTCACCTATTTAGTGAGACCACTCACAAGGATGGCTGCATGAGATGCCCCTTTCTCGATGGGGGAAATGATCCCTAAAAAAAAAAAAAAATCACCTACAGAAATAAGCCCTTGGCTGGAATGGTGGGGGCAGATGACTCAGGTATCAGGCAGTATCGCTGCAAGGTTTATCATCTTGGAGGCGCGTGGTGCTCTGCTCCATGCCTCTGAGCAGACGGTTGTGCCTCAGTCCTTCCGGGGGGTGACGTGACCGGTCTGGAAAGTGCCAGCAAAGGCTGAGCGCCATCAGGTTGAAAACCTGCCCTGTCTGCGCAAACTTGGCAGGAGGTATGAGATCCTTCACGAGCATTATCTTCCTTTCCAAAAGCCCGCTCCAGGGGCATTCGCATTGTTCATGCAAAATCTCCAAATGTCACCGCCCTCGGGGGTGAGGAAAAAGGTGGCCCCTTGAAAACGTAGGTTTTGCGGACGCATGCTTGTCTAAGATACACAAAGAGGGTCTCACCGGAAGTGCAGATTTATACATTTCTCCAGAAAAAAAAGAGAACACTGGGAAAACATAAGACAAAATTGTGGGGAAGTTTCCCAAAGTGACCCTTGGGGAATTTGCTGTGCCTGACCAAGAGTTCTGCAGGCAGGGGCTGTGGTTAGGACATCTGTAGTTGACTCACTTCTGGAGGTGAAGGGAGAGTCAGTGGTGACCAGTGCGTTCGTGCCTTTGGCAAAACTGGCTTGTTTTGCTGCCTCGTGGGGAATGCTGTCTTCTGAGTAGAGACAAGCAGCAGAGAGAACTTGTGACAAAAAGTGCCATTAGACTCAGATGCTGGGGCGCCTGACTGCACCCAGGAATTCCTGGGGACAGAGAGACCCACTGACTCTCGTATTTTCCACCCTGAACGCACATCAGCTTAACTTAAAAAAAAAGTGTTTTGAAGAAACAGTAATGTCTGGGTATGACATCAAATCACAGGCAACCAAAGAAAAAATAAATAAATTGTACTTCATCAAAACTAAAAACGTTGGTGCATCAAAGGGCCCTATCAAGAGCATGAAAGGCAACCCACAGAATGGGAGAAAGTATTTGTCAATCATACATCTGAGAAGAGATTCACATTGAGAATATATAACCAGTCCTACCACTCAAGAACAACCAACCAAACAACCCAATTAAAAAATGGGCAGAGGTCTTGAATAAACATTTCTCCAAAGGAGACCTACCAATGACCGACATGCACATGAAAAGACGCTCAATATCCTTTGTCATTATGGAAATGACAATGGAAACCAGCAAGTCCGAGATACTCTGGGAACTTCAATGACAAAGTGCACTGGACAATGGGGAGGGGATATAGAAGCATCGGGGCCTGGAGAGCCTTGGCCAGGAGAGAACCATGGGAAGTGGTTCCACCCAGAGTGAGGACCCCAGATGGTATCAGGGTTCAGCAAGTATGTGTGGGCTGAGAGTAAACTATGGAGCCCGGGCATCCTCGACAACCCCTTCCATTAAGTGTGTGTGTGTGGCTGTGTGTTGGGCTGATGCAAACATGAGCAAGAAGTGCAGAATCTCACTATTTATCAGGGGGATGTATGAGTTCGCTAGGGCTGAGGCTGGTTCCTCCTGAGGCCTCTCTCCTGGGCATGTAGACCCCATGTTCTCCCCATGTCTTCACATGGTCATCCCTCTGTGTGTGTCTGTGTCCTCATTCCCTCTTCTTATAGGACCCCACCCCTATGGGATCAGGGCCCACCCTCTTAACCGCATTTTGATTCAATTACCTCTTTATAAAGACCCCACTTCCAAATACAGTTCCATTCAGAGCTAACAAGGGTTAAGGCTTCAACATATATTTTAGGGGGCCACAAGTCAGCCCCTGCTTGGAGATGAGTGTATGGTACATATTTTTCCTTCGGCAAAGCTACCATCTGCATCAGGAATTCCACTTTGCACAGACACACTAAAGTAAGCACTCCTTATTTTTGTCTTCATCAAAGAATGCAACCCTTCCCTCTCTTGTAATCATTACGGGGGAGTAGAAAAATTATCTGATGCATGCCAAAGGAAACCAAAAACACGCTTGCATTTTTCTTTGGTAGCTCTTCCAAGACTGTCATTTTATTGGGAGATACCAGTAAAGGGAGGAACAGAGGAAAAATTCAGAAGGGAGACCAGAGATAAATCTCCCTACATTGTTACTGTCCACCGAGTGACTTTGCTAAGCAGCTGTTTGTCACACACACACCGGGAAGGACTTGGGAACATGCCTCACCTCACACTGGTAAGTAGTTAGCAACTCAAAGTGTAGGCAAATGCAGTCTGCCCAGGAATCTTTAAGACAAAACATCAAAAACACCTACTCTGGCATGGGTCAGAGAGACTTGTAGCTACATTTGCACATTCCAGGAGGACTTGGTCATTCCTTCCACTGAGGGAGGCAGGCCTGGTAGGAAAATGGCAATCCACAGAGCTGGGGGTGGAAATCCATCAGAGCTGGGTTTGAATCCCTGACCTGCTCCTACGTCCGGGACACTCCTCATCTCATTTATGGTGAACTTTTTTTTTTTTTTAAGATTTTATTTTTAAGGAAATTCTACACCCAACATGGGGCTCAAACTTACAACCCCGAGATCAAGAATCGCATGCTCTATCAACTGAGCCACCCAGGTGCCCCTATGGTGAACTTCTATCAACAGCAAGATGGAAACTCAATACCTACCTTGTCAAAGGCAGTGAGAATCAGCATTATGTGAGCACCTACCTGCTGCAGGCTGGGTGCTCACCTGGAGTTCTCATTGCCTTTCTGCCCATGTGCACAGGAGAGCGTGGACCTCTCCCACAAGTCTTGTCTGTGGGCCTCTGCCTTCTCCTAGGAAGATGCCCACAGGTGAGTCTGTTGACCTTGAAGTGTCCTCAGGTGTCCCAGGATCCCCTCATTGTCTCTGTGTAGCTCACATCTTAATGTTCCATGCATGCACTATGAGTCATTTGCCTGCTAACTGAACTTCTCACATAAAACTTAAAAAAATGTATTTAAACCTTGGCCTCCCCTGTCCTCAATGTGCCTTTCTAGACATATAATTGATGAATAAAATGGTGAGATATTTAAAGTGAAAAATGAGGTGGTGTGATATACATATACATTGTGAAAACATGGAATAAATTCTTTTACTGACTCAGTCATCAGAATTAAGTACGTGAAAAGCTTTCAAGAATTTTTTTTGAAGGATTTCATTTTGGGGTCAGTCTCACGAGGAATGAAATAAATAATGCGGAATTAATTTTCTTACAGCAAATGTGGTCATATGTCTATGGCTCGGTGACATTTTTTAAAGTGATTGGAATTGAGGACAACTGTTGAATTGCATTTTTTAGTAAATGTATGTCTTTCAGTCTGATCTGAAGACTGTTTGTAAATGTACCAGTTTTGAGATGAATACACAAATATCAACTCTCCTTCCATCTCTTGTCATTTTCATTACAAATATTTTTTAAAAAAAAATATTGATCAGGATAGAGTCTGAATTCTTTCAAGTACTATTGCTTTCTGGATTATGAAAGTTTTTTAAGAGCAATGTATTTATCTCCTGTTGACAAAAATCATTATAATTTTGATCAAAAGCATTTACTCAATGGTTATGGGCAAATAAAAAATATACATAAGTATACGTCTTACTAGGGTCTTTTGTCTTGTTTTGTTTTACTTCATGTATTAACGTTCACAGTGCTGAAAAATTTCACGCTGTGGAATTCCTAAAGTGTTTTCTTCTCTGTATTTATTCTTCTCCATGTCCCTGGAGTGCAGACATTCCTGTCACTGACTGGACTAAAGCCCACAACATTCCCCCATGCAGTGGTTGGGACCTCCACAGTCACTATAAATGGACTATTCCAGAACAACCCGATTTCTCCTCTGCAGTGACCCATGTGCTCAGCCCTGTGCTCAGCCTTCCCCATTGTTTATAAGGTATCACCTACCCAGGACCTCTATGGTTTAATGTCATCTCTTGCAAATAGCTTAGAAAAATATGTTAGTCACAATCCCTCTGTTTTTAGAATTCCTTCCAGGAACACCGAGTAGGGCTGAAGCTAACATGGCAAAGCAAGTCAAGTTGGATAGGATACTACTTCGACATCGTTATCCTCTCTCTTCCTACCTACAGGAACTCCTGACAATGTGTCGAGAATCCTCAGAACATCATCCCTGTCAGCCTAGGGTAGCCACCCTCAAATGACCTTTCCTTGGCAAAGAACTTTCTCAACCATTTGCTATGGTCAAAATATAATAACTGTTGAAAAATCCCAAAAAGCACTCATAAAAGTCAGAGGGATTCTCATACACAGATTCTAGATTCTACTGGTGACCCAACTTATCCTGAGGACCTATAATGCGTCAGACAAGTGAGAAGCAGTATGTGTATATTATCTCAAGTAATCCTAAGAATGATGGATCGTGCTGGCTACCATTGACAGACTCATTCTGGATGCCCTAAAAGCAGAGCCTGGAGCAAGGGTTATGTGCTAACCCTTTGGGATTACATGTTTCCTTACATGGCTGGACCCAGGCATTCCAATTCACTAGATTTCTCTCCTGTTGTTAAGTTCTTAACATACTGAACAGGGTCTTTCTAACTCCCTCCATATCTGCATCCCCTTTTCCCTCCGGGACCCCATAGCACCTGCTTTTCATTCTCTAAAGCCACCCCCCAGTGAAACTGGTCTTCCCTTTGCTGGCAGCATACTGTAAGGTGCCCACTTCCTGTCCCGTGATGCAGAGGGGAGCCTCATGCCCTTTCCTCCCTTGCATCAAGGAACCAATCCCAAAGGCACAACGGCTGATCTGATAAACTCATGTTATTGTACATATTCTTGCTAACTGATTCTCAGTTCTTCTTCCATTCTTACAATAGACACGCATCTCAGTGGTTTTGCAAGAAAAGAGTGATAGCTCGCCTTCATTTAGAACCCACCATGCACTGGGATTTTAGGAACTGCCTTTTGCATTACCTCAAACAAGGCTCTCAACAAAGCTCCATGAAGCAAATTCGATATTTGTTTCACACACACACACAAACACACACACAGGCTCACACATCCTCAGTGAAGATCCAGGAACTTGGCAAAAATCAATAAGAGAAGGGCAGAGATGGGGAATTCATGTGACACTACAGTGACCTTAATTCAGGCCATATAAAGTAACTTGAGAACAAAATATATGACAAAGATATCACCTACTTTAATTCCATGGGATTCAGCGCTACAGATCTTAGTGATTTTTCCCAATCCCAAGCTTATCAATTCCCCATGGTTGTTAAGGCAACCAAAAATACTCTTTTTGGAGCCAGGGTGTCTTGAGTTGGGAAAACTCTGAGCTTACTTTTCTTCCTGTGTCCTTAGTTTGACTTCATCTGATTTGGGTAGATAAAGAAAATTCACTCAGATCGGAAGAAAATGACTCAAACACCCAGCCTTTCTCCCCAAGGAGCTGCTGATATGAGCACCAGCTTTGTTCTGCCTTCATATGGAAACACAAGAGCCACCTGGGTTGAGGTTTTTTCCTTACCTCCCCCCCGAAAACTCTTGACTTTATTCTATCTCCCGCTCTGTCCTGGAGGGAGATTTTGGTGGCCTCTTCATGCCCACATGTGTACCCTTTGCAGAACTTTGGAGAGGCCATTGTCCTTCCAGTCAATACAGTTCTTACAGGTGGTCGCCATGAATACCGGAAGCCCGTCTCCCCTCCTGAAGATGTCAGCAAACGCCCAGCCGCCCTTGTTAGTTGGGAGAGTGTGTGGCCTCCAGAAATTACAGGGCTCCCTTCCATCACTAGCACAGGAGGGTGGAAGCAGTTCCACGGTAAGTTTTCACATTTGAAGCATGGAAGCTCGTGAGTGAAGATTTAAAGCACACTGTGCCACAAAACAACACTAACTCCGTTTCAACCTGGACTCTTTGAGCTTCGTCCTTCCTCTCCCTGGACAGTCTGGAGTTTGTGGTTTTCAGAACCATGGGATGGTGTGTTTATAATATAATATCCCATTGCACAAATTATATTACCTATGAGCACTGACATTTTGGTGGAAATAGACAATGAAAACGATGCTGTTGGCAGTTGTTGGTCTCAGGCTATGTCTTTCATAAAATCCAATGTTGGTGCCAAGATAAGAGAAAAAAGACATCTGAATAATCATTTTACGTTGCTCCTGGCTTCGGCTAAGAGTAGGTTTTTTTCTTCAAGGTTCTACTCACTTTACCCTTTACATTTTAATGCTTTATTTAAACCCAAATTTAAGATATAAGCATAGATTAAATATAGAAGTATATTCATATATTAAACTATAGATGATCATTTGCAAATATTCCATATATATGCATATATAACTTATGTATTCAATATGTATATCCACAAATATAAATATAAACATACCTTGGGGCACCTGGCTGGCTCAGTCAGTAGAGCATGTCACTCTTGATCTCAGGGTCCTAAGTTCCAGCCTCACATTGGGGGTAGAGTTTATTAAAAGAAACAAAAACATCATGGGGCACTTGGGTGGCTCAGTCAGTTAAAGCGTCTGCCTTCGGATCAGGTCATGATCCTGTGGTCCTGGATTGAGCCCCACATTGGGCTTCCTGCTCAGCAGGGAGTCTGCTTCTCCCTTTCCCTCTCCCCGCCCCAACTTGTGTTCTTTCTCTCTCTCAAATGAATAAATAAAATCTTAAAAAAAAAAACCCATCATGAACAAAAAAATATAAGCATACTTTAAGCTATAAATCTATTTGGTGGATCCTTACGTTAAGATACAGATATCTGGCATTCTCTGTCAAACTCATTTTCTTATGAATATATTTCTCTAGTCACCCAGGGAAATGACTGTGACTTCCTCTTTCCTCATGCAACAATGTGCAGGCGTTACTCTCAGATAAGTGTCTGTGTAAGATTCCCATTGAGCGTCAGTAAATGGGTGCATCACAAGTTTGGATTTGCAATACACCAAGATGAAGATTATCAGACATTCCCATTCTACTTTGGAAGGAGTTTCAAACAATTTGATGTGTTGATAGCATGTAAAACTGCTTTTCTTCTGTGTTCAGTACAAAAATGGAAAAATACTATTGGCTGTGCTATTGGTATGTACTTGGAAAAGCAGGGAGTCCAGGTCATAAAAGTCTGCTGGATGCTTTGTCCTAAAGAAAGAAAACCAACCAAAAATACGGTGGTGGCTTGTACTTTATCCTTCACTTGGTTCCTTGCTGTGCTCATGGCCTCCTAACCTCGTGGAATATTGAACTTCCAAGTTCTCCACCTTGCAATCCCGTGTGGATATATTTTACACAGAATGCACTACGCTGAGAAACACAGTTCAAACACATGGCAGAATAGCGAAGACATGAACAGGAAAATATGGGTTGCCATATTCACCTATATTATCAGCCAAGGGAAGAGAATGCGTTTTCATTGGTAATGCAAAAGAGCAAGTTTTGGCTCTTGAATCCAGCCACAAACTTCCACCGTTTATAAAATCCATGACATTCCATGCACACATCTTATTTTTTCCCTCCAAGAAATGACTGATTTTATTACAGTAATCCATATATACATTGGTTCTGATTCTTCTTTGTTCTCATTCTGATATTTTTGCATAGGAGATGGGTTCTTATTTCTGTTTCTACCTGAAGACATTTTTTTTTTTAAACCAGGGGTGGATTGATTAGAGAATATTTTATCCATTTACAATCTCTGGAAAATATTTCAACTGAAGTTCCAAAGTAGGACTGTGTTCTAAACTGGTTAGTTTTGCATGTGGCATGCAGGCTCTGCTACTGGGTGTGTTTTAAGGACTTAGAGGTAAAACTAATAAACACAGGTTCCATCTATTTTAGTACGTTTTAAAAATCTCCAAAAACCTCTCAACTTGATTAGCTGCTATTTTTATGATCATTCTATGACATAGATAAGGCAATGAGAGGTGATGACAGTAGGCTTACTTAAGATTTTGTCCCATTGGAGTCTGGCCATGGGATTAGAACACACATATCCACAGTTTCAAGAAAAGGAACTCTTCCCTGCATCACATCATTAAATTCTCTTCTATTTAAATTTCACAACTTCTTGACCCAGAAGAGAGTTGACATAAAGGCGGTAGGAAAACAGGCATGGAGACAAACGTCTTGGTAGATAAATTCTTAGTCCTTCTGAGGTTAAGTGTGCCATAACTTATGCATTCAGTTATCATCTGTCACAATGTCAGTCCTTTAAAAAAGAACCTATGAGTTACCAGATCATCTGTAAACGGTATTAGAGGTGAAGGGCTGTGGACATGAATGGGATAATGACGTTGAGCTTGGTTTCCACTGATCTCATGAAAGTTGTCTCGTGGTGGTTTTCAAGGGATCTTGGCTTATTTTTTCAAAGTGAGAAAATAGCCCTTTCATATGTACAAAATAGCCAGAAAGAACATAAAACGTATTTGGATCATACATGCTACTCCATGTCAAAATTTCAGCCACGGGGGATTTTTGCAGATGGGCTTTTCATACAGGGGGATTGATGGCAGACCTCTAACAGACGGACGACATACACAAGAATGGATAGAAGTCTCTGGAAATAAAAGAAGGAGAAGAGGAAGACAGGAATAGTTAGTGGAAGAACTGAAATTGCCTCTACATTAAACTATACCTGGCTTTGAATACTGGTTTCTCCCACGCCTGTGTGGCCACCTGTTTAGTAAACCTAATACCACCTTAATAAAATCTGACTTTGACCTCAGGTCCGTAGATTTTGAGAAACAATAAATTTCCTATGAAGAAAAGAAAGGATTAACATGTTCTTTTGCTCAGCTGTGAATGAAGGAATAGAATTCTGGGGTCCCTGTTATAAATATTCAGAATGACATAATCCTAAACTCTGGGCTACTAAAACATATTTTATAAAAAAGCATATGGGTGCAAGTTTATTACAATGCTTTGTGCCATACAATGACCATATGATCCAGCAATTCCAGGACTGGGCATTGATCCAAAAAAATTGAAAGCAGGGGCTTACAGGTATTTGCACACCTGTGTTCACAGCAGCATGATTCACAATAGCCAAGGAGTGGAAGCAATCCAAGCGTCCATGGATGGATGGGTGGATGGATGGATGGATGGGTGGATGGATTGATAAATAGCATGTGGTCCATGCATAGAATGGAATATGACGCAGTCTTGAAAAGGAAGGATGTTCTGTACCTCCTACAATGTGGATGGACCTTGAGGACATGATGCTGAGTGACATAAGCCAGACACAGAAGGACAAATCCTGTGTGATTCTACATATATGGGGTCCATAGAGGAGTCACATCCATAGAAAGTAGAAGGATGGGTGCCAGAGGTTGGGGACAGGGATGGGGAGTTAGTGTTTCATGGGGACAGAGCTTCAGTTTGGGGAGATGGAAAGTTCTGGAGACGTATGGTGGGGATGGTTGTGCAATGATCTAAGTGTGCTTAATGCTACTGACCTGTGCTCTTTTTTTTTTTTTAAAGATTTTTATTTATTTATTTGAGAGAGAATGAGACAGAGAGAGAGCATGAGAGGGGGGAGGGTCAGAGGGAGAAGCAGACTCCCTGCCGAGCAGGGAGCCCGATGCGGGACTCGATCCCGGGACTCCAGGATCATGACCTGAGCCGAAGGCAGTCGCTTAACCAACTGAGCCACCCAGGCGCCCCATGACCTGTGCTCTTAAAAGTGGGTAAAACGGTCAGCTATGTGTAATGTATTTTTCCCACAATAAAAAAAAACACCTTGTACAAACTAAAAATGAAATGAGATAAAATTTAAAAAATGAAAACGTATAGTGAATTTCTTTCCTACCAAGTAACTATTATCATTGTAGCTTCATCTAGGTGTCTGTGGGGCTCTGAAATATGTTTGTCAAAACTGAAGGAAAATCCCATTTCCATTCAGATGCACCACAAGCCATGTCCCTGCAAGCCCCTGACAAGCAGAGTTTAACATGTGATATTTTCAAATATTTGTCCTCATTAGCACAGATCCCTGTTGGCACATTGTGCAACTAACTGGCAGCTCCATATCTTGTAACCTTCCCACATGGGACTTGCCACTGAACCCGTTAAGACTCACTGTCAGTTTGCAATCTGTGCATGATGCTATCCTCCACTCTTGTCATCCAATGAAAAGCATCCTTAAAATGCCAGGAACACAATGACTCTTTTTGCTTCTTACCCGACACTCCTGAGCCAGCTCTGGTCACATCCACCCACAGGCAATGGCAAACCTTACCATTTAAGAAAACCTCAGACTAAACTGTTTAGTTTTCTAAAATCCCTTCTCGCAGGTTTAACAGAGCAAACCGACCAAGACATTTTGGGGGTTATAGAGAGAAAATAATATTCCCATTCTACCAAGGGACATCAAACCTTTACTGAACATGTATCATGTTCCAAAAGCTCTAGGACTCACTTGCCATTTATAGCAACCCCCTTGGAAACAATTTTCTTACCACCATCCCCATTCGGGGAGGTGCAGCTTTGTTCCTGCAGCTCTAGCAGACTAATACATCATCTGCCATCGAGCACAGAGGGCTTTGCTTTGTGTAGAACAAGACCGAGGAGGGTCCACACACGGAAGAGGACCAGACAGTTTCAAACTCCTACTGCACTCACTTTGTAGTCCCAAAGGTGATGACAGATCTCCAGAGATAGGGTCTCATTTGGGAAATGGCCCAGGCTGGTTGTGTGTGTGGCATCCACCCACGCATGGCTGGGTGGAAGGTGGTTAGGAGAAAAGAGGATGTGTCTTGTGGGGTCTACCTGGAGCACCTTAGGTGGGCGGGGCTCCCCATTAAGCGCCCCTGAGCACCTCAAGGGGCATTTGTGCCTACACTACTAGACTTTATGGTCCTGTTGAGCTGTAAGTACCATGTACCAGGAGAAAACGTTTACCTCAATTACGTTTTTAATATCACGTGAAGCCACTGGGCCCCCAAAGACTGAGCTGGTACGTCAACCGTAGAGTCAACACGACTGGCCCTGTGATTCGTACATTCTTGCCGTTTGCTCCTCCTGTTTAAAAACACTCTGAAAGAGAAAGTATTTCTCTAAGAATTGGATTTGTTGGAAGGCATGCACCTTCATTTATTGCAAACGGAATCCAAATGCTAAATTTTCACCATTCTCTTCTATTTTATTTTTATTTTTTTAGCTTTTGGCTTTACTTAACACCCCCCCCCACACACACACACACCTTTTAGTTCCGAAGGCACATCCAAAAAGTACACACAGAAAATAATTTAACGAGTTTTCTCTTCCTAAAGTATTTCGTGATCTCAGATGTCAGTGCCATCGTCCTAAATTTTCACAAAGAAAACTGTATCGTCTTAAAGCACAGGAAGATAGACTTACAGTCAAATAAAAAAGGAAACCTGCCCCCAAAGCCAGACGAATTAAGAAAACAGACTCTCCTCTCTCTGGTCATTTAGAAATGCATTCAGTTATTTTTATGGCTTCTTTGAGCCAACTTACAATGACGGGATGCAAGTGATATTTGAGTTGGATAATTACAATTCTAATACTTGTGAAGTCTGTGAAAGTCATGTGTATCTTTGACCTAGTACATCCCAAGTCATGTTCTCCTCCAGCTCTCTCAACTGTCCTCGTTTGCAGTCAAGTGACATTGGTCATCCCCAATCATGTCTGAAATACTGGCTTCCGGAACACAGGTCTTCAAGCTCAGGTCTGGGTTATTCCCTCTAGGCGCCTCCTTGCATGCCATCCGGGTCCCTATACTTTGATCTGCTTTTATTTCCACCCCATATGTTCAGTTGCATGATTAAGAGCTGTGATTACTATCTTGCAAACACCCTTAGCTCAGAAAGTCTTGCTCTGACGATGGGAATCCACAGTAACCCTGCTTAAACCCAGTCGGGAAATGCAGCTGAGCTGGGTGTGGCTGGAGGAAAACCACACCCTCGTGCCCATTTCTGTGTGGTACCAGTCCCTGTGTGACACACCCCTGCCTCAGGACACTTTTCATCCCACTTTCTAAAATTATTATTTTACATCTTGTCCCCTTTTCCCTAAAACCCCAATATCCCTGCTGTAATCTAAGTCAAGGGTCTCACCTTAAACTTTACAGAAAACATAGATTCTATCACCTGGATTCAACCATGCCTTCCCTTTATCAAATGCACCATTCCCCCTGCAATGGCATCTACCTTCTCTCTGTTGCCTCTAATTCAAATGGAAGGAGTGTCTGAAATGACTAATGTTGACATTTCTGGCTTCATTTCCTGCCCCTGGAAACTCCCACAGGGCTGGTACACACAGTTCATGGCATATCTCCTTGGTGGCACCCAATTCCAGGGTTAGATGGTGTCCCCTTTTTCCTGTGCATGCAGGCAACGTTCTATCCGCAGTGCCTGCTGCCACACATGTTCATCTCAGGGCTTGTGCAAAGCTCAGATTTTGAAGGGACGTGATGGTGACTGCCCTCTGGCTTATTCACAAACAACAGGAATGGGTTTGGGGCATGGATGTCCCATGCTTGGGGGACCAGTCCTGATACACGTTCTACAAAAATGCTGACAGAGTCCCCAGTGGAACTGAAGCCCAGCTGTCCCTTTGTCACTTTTTTTCCCTTCCTGTGTCTCTCATCCAATTTCTTGGGACAACCTCCAAAATAAACTACCTCATCCAGGTCTCTGGCTGGGGCTCTGTTTTTGATGGAAGCAAAACTTAAGACACCCTCCTCAATGGAAAACACCTTCTTTTCTACCACGGAGAACAAAAACCTCATCATTTCTCTGAGAGTGAGAAAAGGCTCACCTCCAACAGAAAGCCTGGGAAAAATCTTTCCTTGAGGTTTAAAACTAGGAGCTGGACACTGTCCAATCTTCCTCCACACTCTTACCTCCAATCCCTGGTAACCACTTTTCTACTCTGTTTCTATGAGTCTCACTTGTATTTAGGTTCCACATGTAAGTGAGGTCATACAGTATGTGTCTTTCTCTGTCTGGCTTCACAAAATGTCCTCCAGGTCCATCCATGTTGTCACAAATGGCAGGATTTCCTTCTTTATCATGGCCAAATAATATTCCATTGTGCACATGGACCACATTTTCTTCATCCATTCCTCCCCCGATGGACACTTAGGTTGCTTCCATGTCTTGGCTCTTGTCAATAATGCTGCAATGAACATGTGGGTGCAGATATCTCTTTGACATAGAGATTCTGTCCCTTTGGATAAAACACCCAGGAGTGGAATTACTGGGCTGTATGATATTTCTATTTTTAACTTTTTGAGGAGCCTCCATACTGTTTTCCAGAGTGGCTGCAAGAGTTTGCATTCCCACCAACAGTACACGAGGGTTCCCCTTTCTCTGCATCCTCACCAACACCTGTTGTTTCTTGGGTTGTTGATTTGAGCCATTCGACCAGGGTGAGGTGATATAGCTCATTGTGGTTTTGATTGGCATTTCCTTGAGGCTGAGTGACATGGAGCATTTTTCCATGTGTCTATTGGCCATTTGGATGTCTTCTTTAGAGAAATGCCTGTTCATGTCTTCTGCCCATTTTTAAATTGGGTTGTTTGCTTTCTTGCTACTAAGTTGTGTGAGCTCATCTCATCTTTCTTGATGCCACTAGTTTTGAAAACCAAAAGTGCAATAGTTTGCAAATGACCTCTTATCAGGTCACCAACAGGACAGCATGGACATGAAATAAGGGGTGTCTTGGACACAAGTGCTCATGGCTAACCATTCCAGCCCAGGCTGTATGGGAATTGCAACAGGGAATCAGAACAACCTTGGGGAGAGTACCCTGATAGAGTAACTGATCTTAAATTAAAGACTTAACCGGATCCTGAGAAACTGCTTAAAACTGGCAAGTCACTTAGGTGCTATGTCTTTATTAACATACTGAAAATCAAATTAGTTAGCAATGGTCTGTACTCAAAACACAGAGTTTTTTTTTTTTCACTTGGATATTGAGTTAATGGCAAACACTTGGTTTAAATCTTTCTTTAAAAAATGGATTGCCTTCTGAAAAGTGTTTGGGGTGAGAGGCAAAAATGCATATTTTTGTCACAATAATTAGTTGAAAAGCCAGAGAATTGGTTTTCCAGATTTCTTAACCTGCTGGACAGGAACTCCAAGAAGCAGAGAGAATCCATATGCACTTTTATTCTTATGGAATGTTTCTCCTTCTGCAAAGTATTACCCAAGAGTGGAGGAAGCAGAATTAGTGTCTTCTGGGAAACAGGTGTATCTACTATTATAAATTTTTTTCATCAACATCTCTCTCCCATGATTGTTCTTACTTTCCATGGAATTTATGGAGAGCTGAAATGACTTTTACCTCAAGATCATAAAATATACGTCAAAGGACTGGCTTTTACCAGTTTACAAGTATTTACACATAAGAGGAATCAGTAAAGAAAATTCATATGTTGAAACCCTCACCCTCCAGGACCTCAGAATGGGGCTGTATTTGGCGATGGAGCCTTTAAAGATGGGATTAAGGTAAAATGAGGTCACTAAGGTGCATTCTAAACCCATGGGATTGGGGTCCTTATAAGAAGAGGGGATGAGGACACAGACATGCACAGAGGGACGACCACGTGAGGACATGGGGAGAACATGGCATTTACACACGCAGGAGAGAGGCCTCAGGAGGAACCAGCCTTGGCCCCACCTGGATCTCAGACTCCCAGCCTCAGCCCCTCCTGGATCTCAGACTCCCAGCCTCAGCCCCTCCTGGATCTCAGACTCCCAGCCTCCAGGACCCTGAGAAATAAATGTGTGTTATTTAACCACCCAGTTAGTGGTATTTTGTTATGGAAGCCTTAGCAAAATACCACAAAGCTCTAAATGGCTTTTGGATACCAAACAATGATGTCAACAATGATCAGGATCTTGCCATTAATGAAGGAATTGAGAGGAGGAACACTCTCCTTGTTGTTTACTGTTTCAGCTTCCTGACATCATGGGCATGCAGGATTAGGCAAAGCGAGTTTTCTTTTTTTTAATTTAATTTTATTATGTTATGTTAATCACCATACAGTACATCATTAGTTTTTGATGTAGTGATCCAAGATTCATTGTTTGCATATAACACCCAGTGCTCCATGCAGTACGTGCCCTCCTTAATACCCATCACCAGCTTAACCCATCCCCCCACCGCCCTCCCCTCTAAAACCCTCAGTTTGTTTCTCAGAGTCCATAGTCTCTCACAGTTCGTCTCCCCCTCTGATTTGCCCCCCTTCATTTCTCCCTTCCTTCTCCTAATGTCCTCCATGTTATTCCTTATGTTCCACAAATAAGTGAAACCTTATGGTAATTGACTTTCTCTGCTTGACTTATTTCACTTAGCATAATCTCCTCCAGTTGCATCCATGTTGATGTAAATGTTGGGTATTTACCCTTTCTGATGGCTGAGTAATATTCCATTGTATATATGGACCACGTCTTCTTTATCCATATTTCTGTTGAAAGGCATCTCGGCTCCTTCAGTTTGTCTATTGCAGACATTGCTGCTATGAACATTGGGGAAAGCAAGTTTTCTTTAGCATTTCGACTGTACCCTCCACAGGAAACATGGTCTCAAAAGGAGAATGAGTTTGAGGGGGAACATAACTGAATGAATAGGATCAAACAGCTAATGAGAGAAAGGACATAGAACAGGATGGATCTACCACTCCATTGCATTGCTCACATTGGCCGATTTTGTTATGTTCCTGCTGCTACATTATTTACAGGGAATGTAGGGAAGCAAGAAACCTATTTTTTTTTCAGCATGAAATGCCGATTATTCGTTGAACATTTAACCACATGACTCAGAGGTCACTTTGTACCACCCTCCATTCACACTTTGGGACATTCTCTTTATGAGGATTGACAGCTCGAAAATCAATTTAACTCTCAGAATCTAGTCTGTTCTACCTGGCATAACTTTTCACTAAAAAAAAAAAAAAAAAAAGAGAGAGAGATAGAGATAGAAAGAAAGAGAGAGAGAAATGTGAATTGCGTAGGCAGTAAATAACTGTGCAAGGTTATTTACAAACTCGCAGAACCGTTGCATACATTGTTTTTCTTTTCTTTTTTTTTTTTTAAAGATTTTATTTATTTATTTGAGAGAGAGAGTGAGAGAGAGAAAGAGCACAAGAGGGGGGAGCGGGAGAGGGAGAAGCAGACTCCCCGCCGAGCAGGGAGCCCGATGCGGGACTCGATCCCGGGACTCCAGGATCATGGCCTGAGCCGAAGGCAGTCGCTTAACCAACTGAGCCACCCAGGCGCCCTCGTTGCATACATTGTGACACCGCTCCTTTATGTGCATTGATTCCTTACTTTTTAAATTGGGATTCAAACTTATGTGCCATTCGAATAACATAATTCAGAAAATATAAACCATCAATAATTGCACATGGGAAATTCAATATTTAGGGGAACAACAAAAGGTGGTTACAAAAAACTATTTTCCATGTTTAGTCTCCCATGAGGAGACTCACTCGACTTTCCTGATGTATATTTGAAATTCCATTCACTGCTCTCCAGGGTGCAAATTTTTACACTTACAGGTTTGCACGCCAAATGTCTATGAAAAGAGAAATATGCGTTTAAAGATACATCACCAGAGCATGGAATTAAAGGCTGGCTTTGGACGGTTGGTCATTTATGGACTCACAGCAGCTCAGGAGATGGAAATACACAAACGCGATCGCACACACATGCACACAAACTTAAAGTGAATATGGATCATGTTCACTTTGGGGCAAGAGGACTCCACCTTTAAGAGGAGATTTGTTTAGTCCATGGCTCAGGCAGCTCACCACTGGGCAATACTCCCTTATAAACACAGGTCTGGCAGGTGCATGGGCGTGTGCTCTTGCCATGGGAATGAGTCAGGTTTCCTTCTGCAATCCTTATAAAGTTAGAAGGAAATCACGATCAGTCAAAAAAAAAAAAACCAAAAACCCATGGTGTCCATCATATAAAATAAAAATCACCTGATACTGGGGGAAATTCTTTCCCATGTGTGTTGGTTGATTTAGTAGAAATATCCTTGAGAACGCCCTGACGTAAGCACATGAACCACCATCCTGGATCAGAAGCGGTATTGGGGAGACATTCCTCTAAGACACTAGTGTGTTGACCTCTACAGGTTGATTTCTCTGAAACTCCAAATCTTTCCATCGACGTGAGTTGACGGGAAGGTATCATTTAAGCTCTACAGAAAAACCAACTGAGTACATGTCCCTCAGGCAATCCTTCAAGGGCACATAAGACACAGAATAGTAGGAAACACTGATTTTCCTGCATGAATTCATTTATTTACTTACATTTATTTAACTCACATATTAATTCATTTCGTTCATTTATTGGCACCATCTGCCAATGTTCCGCTTTGCCCAGAGGGGCTGTCAAGAAAAGTTCACTACTTTCAACGAGGAAAATCGAAAACAAACAATCAGAACTCGTCTTGCCTTAAAAGCAATTTCTGTGTTCTAAAATGGTTGATTTTACCGGGTCAATGTCTGGGCGGAAAAAAAAAAAAAAAAATCCCTCTTTGACGGAGATAAAATGACTTGGCTGCATTCCATCCTCCCCGCGGGATTGGAATAGATATTCCTGCAAGAACAGTCTTGCAGCTTTCATGTGAACTGTGGGTAAAACTTTTTGTTTAAAAATAGTGGGATAAAGTGAAACAGGCTGCTTTTTTTATATATATATATATGTACTCACTTCAACATCTCGTAACATTACATAGGAAGCATATCCACAGACAGATGCACATACATAATGCAGAAAACGGATGTGCATTGTACTTACACACACATAGACACGGTAAATCTCTTCTAGGCTCTGGTTTTTGTCTAGAACCAATGAGAACCTTGGTGGGACCCTGTAGATGTACCAACAAACTGGGCTCATTTCGGTTTTTAGGGTAAAAATCAGGAAAAGGGTGTGGCGTCCTGCCAATGCTCTGCACCTTCTTTTTTTTTTCTTAAAGATTTTATTTAGGGGCGCCTGGGTGGCTCAGTCGTTAAGCGTCTGCCTTCGGCTCAGGTCATGATCCCAGGGTCCTGGGATCGAGCCCCGAGTCGGGCTCCCTGCTCTGTGGGAAGCCTGCTTCTCCCTCTCCCACTTCCCCTGCTTGTGTTCCCTCTCTTGTTGTCTCTCTCTGTCAAATAAATAAATAAAATCTTTAAAAAAAAAAGATTTTATTTATATATTTGAGACAGACTGAGCAGGGGAGGGGCAGAGGGAGAGGGAGGATCAGACTCCCTGCCGAGCAGAGAGCCCGACACGGGGCTCAATCCCAGGACCCCGAGATCATGACCAGAGCCAAAGGCAGATGCTTCACCGACTGAGCCAACCAGGCGTCCCTGCACTGTACCTTCTAAGTGACTTTTATGCCTTTTGGATAAGCTGTGAGCAGGAGATTAAAGATGAGCTTTGGGTGAATGGGGTGTTGCTGTCAACCTCAGGTCGCCAGGACAGCCCCTTGTCCTCTAACCTCTGCCCTAGGCTACCCAGCCAGCCTCAGTCTCTCAAATGTCCCCCATGGTGAGCCCTTGGCCTTCTTTGCTCCATCTGCTTACTAGGATCAAGGGACTCCATGCTCCTGATTGCCTGAGGAACCCAGTCCTGCAAAGACTGCCAAATTCTATACGTGAGGCATTTGCTGATCTCTGTGGTGTTGATAGTCTCAACAAAGTTGATGACAAGCCGTCAGTGACTTCACCATGCGAGCTCCAACTTTCTAGCACCGCATGCACACACAACATCTGTGGGTCTCTCTGCTCTGTCGTTCTACAGAACAGAGGGTCCCAAACTTGGGTGCACATCGGCATCCCCCGGGGAGCGTTCAAAAGTCCTAATGCCCAGGACGCATCCCTGGACAATGAACTGGAATATCTAACGGACGTCCTGGGTGTCCGTATCTTTAAAGATCTCTGCAGGATTCCAATGTATGATTAAGTTTGCAAACCTTTGCTGTAGGTATGAAGCCATTAATTAATCAGCTAGTTAATTCATTGCAACATTTAAAAAAAGTGCCTGCTTGTTGCCGACTCTGACAGGTCTGAATGTTCCTGGTTATGCTCGAGGCCTTTGTAAAAATGTATCCCCCATGCCTCTGGAAGCATCGTTAGGAAAGTAACCCAGCACGCTATTGCACACGAAAGGTGCCCCTGCCTCCCTAGAGATCAAAATTAAATCTGAGACTTCACATCAATTCATCTACTAGCTTCATGGAAATTTGTGTAGACCCCATGCTTTTAAATAAAAAAGCTGATTTACAGTGAATCCACGCCATTACACATTTGCCAGAACCCATAGACTACACAAAACTAAGGGTCAATCCAATGTACACTGTGGACATTCAGACATATCAGAGTCCAAACCCATAGACTGCACAATACGAAGAGTGAATCCTCATGGACACTGGACTTTGACGATTACCATCGCCCATGTGGGGATGAAACTCATGCTCCATCTCATGGGGGGTGTAGAAGGGGGGAGGCTGTTCATGTGTTGGGGACTGGAGGCTATAGAGGAATTTTCTGGACTTTCCTCTCAGTTTGCTGTGAACCTAAAACTACTCTTGAAACATAAAACTTAAAGGGCGTCTGGGTGGCTCAGTCGGCGAAGCGTCTGCCTTCGGCTCAGGTCATGATCCCAGGATCCTGGGATCAAGCCCCGTGTCGGGCTCCCTGCTCAGCGGGGAGTCTGCTTCTCCCTCTCCCTCTGCATGTCCCCCTACTTGTGCTCTCTCTCTCTGTGTCAAATAAATAAAATCTTTAAAAAAAATAAGACTTAAAAAAAGCCAATTTGCCTCATGCCAATCAAATATTTTTCTCCATTTGTCATGACCTTACAGAGAGTGGTTGTAGAAAGAGTTGACTTTTTCTTTTTTTTTTTTTTAAGAGTTGACCATTTCTATTACTTTTTTTTTTAAAAAACATGAATCTTTTAAATCAGCTGAGTTGCATCCCAGGCACTGCGTTCCCAACTTGGCCTCTATATACTGGCTGAATTATCTTGCCAGGCTTGCTCTCCAAAAGGGAGCACAATCTGGAGTTGGAGACTGTTAATGTCCACCCAATAAAGCAAGGCCTGGCCGGCTGGTTGACCTCAATTCCTGAGAATTTATGTTTAATCAACCATCTTTGCACCTTGTTGGGCTTTGGACAAGATTCAGTCAGATGCCGTATGCCAAGGACTTTGCCCAAGGTGTGCATACAAATTTTCCTCATATGTGTGTTTCCTAGGGTTTGCGAAGGTCCCCATGGCTGGATGAAGTGAGTCTATTCTTCTGTCCCAGAGCGCTATCCAAACCGAATGTAGACCTCCTCTTTTCTCCTAATGTTAGTGGGATTCCATATGCTAGGATACACAAACCACCCTTTTTTCTCATGTCCTATGGCCTCCGGGGGTCTCTGAAATACTGTCATGGCAGCAGTTGGAAAAATACAATGCCGCTGGCTCTTGAACAACATGGGTTTGAACTACGTGGGTCCACACATACAGGAATTTTTTTCGACAAATACAATACAGTCCTGTAAATGCAATTTCTTTTCCTTATAATTTTGGGTTTTTTTAAAAAAGATTTTATTTATTTATTTAAGACAGAAAGAGAGAGAGCGTGCACAGAGGGAGAAGCAGACTCCCTGCTGAGCAGGGAGCCCGATGGGGGACTCAATCCCAGGACCCCGGGATCGTGACCTGAGTCGAAAGCAGACGCTTCACCGACTGAGCCCTTTCCTCATGATTTTCTTAATGACCTTTCCTTTTCTCTAGCTTACTTTATTGTGAGAACACAGTATATAGTACATAAAACATACAAAATACATGTGAATCGACTGCATACGTTCTCAGTAAGACTTCTAGTCAACAGGAAGCTATTGGTCATTAAGTTTTGGGGGGAAACAAAAGTTACATGTGGGTTTTCAATAATGCAGGAGTTGGCACCCCAACCCCGGTGTTTTTCAAGGGTCAGCTGTACCAGGGACACGTAAACTAGGGATAGAACCAGAAGTCAACGTCTGATGAAAGTTACTTTCCTTTTCAAATTAACGAGCCCATCTGCTCTGGAGAAGGAATGCCACGTGCTATTTGCTCATTAAATGCCTCAGTCCCTACAAGGTGTCTTGAACCTGAGTCCTGGCAACTGGAGAAAACAGATTACTACAAGCTTCCCTGCCTGGGGTCATTGCCCGAATCCAGCAGTTACGAGGATTAGTATGATTGGAGGCAAGAAATGCTTCGTGGAGAGTCCTCACCCTTAGAATTCCAAAGTTCAGACGTGAAACAAAGCTAAGTAGGTGAACCACATTAAATTGAATTTGTTGCCATGAGATAAATAAGGAACATCTTTGAACATACTCATGAACTCTGCTGTGTGAGCTACACGAGTATATTCTTTGCTTTTCAGTATCATCAGGAGCCAGAAGAACAACTCCTGGGGGACAGAGTTTCCTGTTTAACTTTCCCCGCCAAGACAGGCTTTCTGGTAGCTCACTCTTTAAATAGCTCCGTAGTGAGGGGACCGGTTTCCGTCTCCATCTGTTCACGGGTAGTTGCCTCTTCCTGGCCAGGGAAGGAGCTCAGTGACGGTGATTAGGGAGTGAACACGATCAGACAAGTGTGGTCGTGGAACCCACAGTCTGGTGGATGGAGACAGTAATAAAACGGTCAGGCTAGCGGATGCATCATGACAGACCATGGTAGGTTCCACGATGGACACGTACAGCATTCTGGAGAATGTGTAACAGAGCGAGAGGTTTGGTCTAGGAGGTCAGACACGGATCCTCCCTGCTTTAGGGTCTTCATGGAAGACACGGTCCATCCAAACGTCTCCGGCAGTGGAAGCGGGGGAGGGCCAGGGTGTTTGGAGGGCACGTGGGAAGGGGACACAAGTGAGACAGGCAAGCAGGGACAGAGCTTTCAGTCTTGTGTCAAGGAGAGCGTCCGTTGTGGGAGTAAAGGCCAGCAGCTACAAGGGGTAAAGAAGCAGGGCTGTCTCTACTAGAGGTGCATTTCAAAAACGTCACTGTGTCTGCAGGGTAAGCAATATGGATCAGAATCCACCCGCAGGGTGGCCGCTTAAAGAGCAGATAAAGCGTCCGGGTAAGAGTCCATGGTTGTCTGCACTAGATTGACGGTGACGGCCGCGCAGAGATGCAGACAAATGACGGTAACCCGTGAAGGCTGGCGATTGGTCAGAGCAGGTGGCACGGGGACCTCCAGGTCCCCGGCACGTGGAACCGGACCCGCCACGCTGGAACAGAAGTTTGTATTTTGGTCTTGATGAGTTTAACAAGATATAAGAGAGGACATGTGAGGACGTGCTGGAGGGTTTTTAAACCTGAAACTAAAATCATTAATATGCAGAAATATTAACATGCACATATCTTCCATTTAACGCCATGGCCAATTGCCAAAAGGCAGCCTTTTTCCCCCCCCTTTTCTTTCTTTTTTTATTTTTTTAATGTTCCAAAAGTCACTGAGTCTAGGAAAAGCAGGACACTGTTCCTGAAACTATGTGTTCACGATTTCACTCACGAAGCACGGTATGTTCCACAAGGAGTCAGAGGTGGACTGTGGCCGCCCTCCTCCCCAAAGTCTGTTCAGTGGGAAGCGGCTCTGTTTTCCTGGATGGAAATGCATGTTCAGCAAATGTGATTTCCATGCCACGCCTGCTGACCAGGCTGCATGGCTTTGAAGGCCCTCTCGTCCAGATGTGTCGGGCCCCGCTCTGGGGGCGGCCAGTGTGTGGCCAGCAGCCAGCCCTGCTGGGTGGCGAGACAGAAGACAGCCCGCATCGTCCAGGAAGCCCGACCAGGAGGTGATGCCCTCTTGGGATGGGACTGTACACCGTGGTCTCCTGGTCTCTCGCAGGCCACGGGAAAGGTTGTCGGGGAGAGCATGGTTGCAGCCTGGGGTGGGGGCGGGTTTCTGGACAGGAAGCTGGAAGCTGGCCTCCTACGCGGTGGACAGAGCCCGGAGCAGAGCAGGAGAACCAGCAGCTCCGGGATGAGCTGAGGCCACAGGAGGACTGGCAGCCAGCGTGGAGAGCAGAGCCACAAGCAAAGCAGTCTGGGTGGCCGGGGCCCTTCCCTGCCTTCCTCTCTCGGCTTGCTCACCTTGCTTTGCCTCCTCTGCCCTGCAGCCTCCCCTTCCTGAGCCCACCGTTTCGCCCTCCCCGCTCCCTCCTCCCACACGATTCCCCCAAAGACCCGCCGCCCCTCTCCTCCCACCCCCACTCCCAGAGAAGGACTTTGCCTTCAGCCGACTGACACTTCATTCTCTTTTCTCCCACAGTCTCTTCCAAGGCCTACTGCCTCTACCTCCAAGACCCTTCGACCCTGCAGACAGTGGTGTCCCCTCTGCAACCCTCCAGAAGGGGACAGCCGAGCACAGTGTTGATCTGAAGAAATGTTCTAGGAGCCTTGATGGAGCCACGAAGGCTGTGGCTCCCCCAGACCCAGGGTGGGCCTCCCTGTGATGCTGACTAATGCCTGGCATATTTTTAACGTTGAGATGCATACAGCTGCTTCTGCGGGTCAGTCAGAGGTTAAGAGGATGAGATGATGAATCCATTTAGAGCGAGACCCAGAGCAGAGAGCTTGACTCAGGGAGCAGTCTATCTCAGGGCTTTAGGACATGGCTCTGAACGCCCACATCCATCTGTGTGTTAGTGTCTTAGGGCCGCCGTAACAAAGCAACAACAATTTCATCTTGTACCAACCACAGACTGGGGGGATTACACAACAGACCTTGATTTCCCACCATTCCGGAGGCTGGGAGTCTGACATCCAGGCGGGGCTGAGGCTGGTTCCTCCTGAGACGAGGCCATGGCAGTCTCTCTATCACACCACTCATACCTGTCCTCATTGTGCACATACCTGAACTGGGTAGTGTCCGTCTTTCTAGGTCTTTCAATGTCAGTGAGAACCAGGGCAGCTTACTTCAAGGTACTTGTTTCATGCTCCCCCCTTCCCCAATTTTCAGCTTAGATTCATGATCTTTATTTTTCTAATTTTTGTTTTAATTCCACTATAGCTAACAAAGATAAACTCATAATGGATTAAGGGCCTAAATGTGAGACCTGAAACCATAAACATGCTACAAGAGAGCATGGGGCCATAATTTCTCTGACATTGTCATAGCAACATTTTTTCTAGATATGTCTCCTGAGGCAAGGGAAATAAAAGCAAAAATAAACTATTGGGGCTTCATCAAGATAAAAATCTTCCGCACAGTAAAGGAAACAATTGACACACGTAAAAGACAACCTACCCAGTGGGAGAAGATGTTTGCAAATGACATATCTGATGAAGGGTTAGTATCCAAAATATATAAAGAACGTATACAACTGAACACACACACACACGCACAAAACCCCTCAAATAATCCAATCAAATGGGCAGAAGACATGATCTTTAAATCATGTAAAGCTTTATTTTAAAACCATGGCTTATAGGGTTTTGAAACTTTGGCGCAGAGTGTTCATGCAAGGAGTTTCAATTTTTACAGATTAATGGATTTTGTGTATCTCTCTTCCCATTAGCAACAAAAGCTGTCATTCATTAGTAACTTGTCACAAATACTCATTGAACCAAGTCTTAGTAACTGCAACTGTCCAGTCACTTATAGGATTCCAGAGTAAATCAGAAAGGTGATCAAGAAGTATGACTCCCGGGGCACCTGGGTGGCTCAGTTGGTTAAGCGACTGCCTTCGGCTCAGGTCATGATCCTGGAGTCCCTGGATCGAGTCCCACATCGGGCTCCCTGCTCAGCAGGGAGCCTGCTTCTCCCTCTGACCCTCCCCCCTCTCATGTGCTCTCTCTCCCTCATTCTCTCTGTCTCAAATAAATAAATAAAATCTTTAAAAAAAAAAAAAAGAAGAAGTATGACTCCCTTGAATAGGTTCATGGAAACTCACAAGTTCATGGAAACTCATACACAAAGAACATAAACATGAACAGGGTAGCATTTTTAGAGCATCCTAATAAAGTGCAAAATCGATTGAGTTCAAACCCTGCATATATTTACATTTTTGTCAAATTTACCTAACCACCCATATAAGGTGAAGTGTTTATTAGGGCCAGAGCAATAAGACAACACACACACACACACACAGGACTCATTGCTCCAGGCAGCATGCCATTTCAGGTTGCAAAAAAAATATCCTGGTTGTGGAATAATGTTTCCTGCTTCAAAAGAAGCCACTGTAAGTTGGATCCTGCTGTTTACTGGAGGTGAGATATGGCGGGTGTAATCTGGCACCTTAGGTTTGCAGCGAGCAACCGTACAAAGACTCCATGCTTGAGTCTAATCAGCAGATTATCTCCATGTCTAGACAGTGAGTTAGGCCTGGCAAAGGGTTGGCTTTGCTCATGCAGATAGAGGGGGCTGACGAAGTCTACCAAAGGTCTTTGAGTACAGAGCCCGGACACTGCTCTGTTGCACAGAGGATATGACTTACCGCACATGAACTGCCTTTCGGAATTCCAATGGGTGCATTGGCTATCTCCAACTAAAAACCTCCCACGTATTATTTACCTAAAACCCTGCTTGCTGAGATCATTTTTGGCAAGAGCGATGGATTATGATAAATCATTATTTCCTGGTCTTCATATTGCTCATCATTTTTGTTTTCATGTGTTATTCTACCATTCCCTGGGGGACACTTTCATATCCTGATGGTCTACCTCCTTCTGCACACAAATCTTAAATTATCTCATGGCTTCAGCATCTTGTTCCTAGGTCTTGTTCGCATGTCTGGAATAGTAAAGACATAAAAGAAAGAGCTAATTGTCCGGATGGTAATAAAAAAAAAATAAATAAATAAGGAGAAACACATGAACCGAGTCCTCCGTTGTAAAGAATCAAAAGTGCTATAAAAGCATCACAATAATATTGGTTGAATGTTGTCTGTGTGCTAAGCCCTTTGCTAATTGCTTCACAGACATTATCTCCGTGAAACCAGTGAGTCAGGATGATTGTGATTACCCAAGTGGGAGCTGGAGTCTGAACTCAGCGTTTGGCTTCAGCCTTTGAGTTCTTAACCGCTAGTCTACACAACAGAGCATTTCAGGGCTCCGCATAATCATTATATGTGGGTTTTATTCTTCTTTTCACATCAGGATCTTGGAGTTCTTTCAAAGTATAAATAAATGGGGATTTTTGTGTGTGTGTGTGAAACAGAAACTTTAAGCTAGGAAAAAAATTCTTCCTTTTTTTTGCTTTTTCTATTTAATCTTTGTCCAACCAGAAGATTATAACTGCGGAAAAATGGTGAACCCGTTGAAGCAGGAATAGCTTATTATGCGTAAGAAGATCCTAAATACCCTTGTGACTTTGTTCCAACACAAACCGGGAGTGCGGCCATAGGAGAAGCCAGTTCTCAGCCATCCCCGTCCTCTGAATTTGGAATTGATGACTTCTGTCGAGGTATGTTTCACTGGCGGTTTCTATAAGGTGCCAACGGATATTTCTCAATGTGAAACTTCTCGACAAGAGAATCTGCGTAAATCTGTTTCTCATGTTCTCCCGAAGCCCTCGTCGCTGTCAAAGTGTGTTTCTAGAAGTACGGAATTTGGGGCAGCCCTGTGTTTCCCTCACGTTGTTCAGTTGCAAAAGGGGCAGCACGGGTGGAAGCCCTAGGCTTTTCTTCTCTTGACCCCTGGCTGTTCTATGCTTTCGTAAATCTGAATGGTGAGAAATCTACTGGGTCTTGCTGATGTTCTCATGAGGAAGGAGGGTTCAGGCTGATGGTGCTGTGTGGTTCTTTAGGAAATCAGTTTTGTGTGTGTGGGGGGGAAGTCCCAAAGCACATATTTAGAACTAATAACAATGTCTTTCAGATGAAGCGGCGTGGATGTGTCAGGAAAGGCAGATGGTGGTATCATCCCAGCGGACAAAGTGAGTTTGTGGGGCTATTTCTTGCCTAAGCTGGAGCCCAGCGGAGCGCTGGCTGAGTGCTTCTGTTTCAACCATCTGTCTGTCTCTCTTCTCTTCTCCCTCACGTGCCCTGTTACCTCCCACCTTGCCATGACGGTGGCTCCTTCTACATGCACAAAGAACGGCCTCTTCCCACTTGACAAGCAATGTCAACACCAAAGGAGCAACGGAAAGAATACATCTGTGATCAGATTTCTTGCATTTGGACCCCTTTGGCCTTTAGGACCTGATTTTTTTTTTTTTTTTGGATCACTCAAAGTTCCTCAGATCACAGATGCTAGGGTGATGGAGAATCAAGTGCCCGAAACTGGGAAGTTGGTTCCCAGGTTCTGGCTCCTTGAACCCATTCTGTGCTAAGGTGAACAGAATGTTATAAGTCCTCAGGGCATGAGATCTTATTCTCCTCTTCTGGAAAACCCGGGCGTCTGTGTTAAATAGAGACAGAAACATTGCCCAGAACTTGGTCCATAGCCATGACGCCATTATTTAGACGTTATTCTGTTCTCTCTCTATTTTTTCTCATTTCACCTCCCTCCATATTTTACTTCTCCACATTTTTTTTTCTTTTAAGATGTTATTTTTAAGTACTCTCTACACCGAACATGGGACTCGAACTCATGACTGTAAGATCGAGAGGCGCATGGTCTTCCAACTGAGCCAGCCAGGTGCCCCTCCACATTTCTTCTCACCTGGATATATAACAAAAATCATGAACGTAAGAATAAAAATGAAAATAAAAACGAATAAAGAAAGTTTTTTAAACTTCCTTTAAACAGGGGCGCTTGGGTGGCCCAGTCAGTTAAGCATCTGCCTTCAGCTCAGGTCATGGTCCCAGGGTCCTGGGTTTGGGTCCCTCATCAGGGTTTCAATCCTGACTGCATATGAGTGTGATCTGGGGAGTTCAAAAACCAATCCAGTGCTAGATTCTGCTCCGGGAGATTCTGACTTCATGGGTCTGCTTCTCTAAGTGAGGTTCCCTGGACCAAAGCATTGCCTGGAAGCCACTGGAAAGGCAGAATTTGGGGGCCCACTGCAGACCTGCCACCAGGAGCCAGAATCTACACTGTAACAAGATCCCTGGGCCATTCATATGCACATTAAAGCTTTATAAGCACTAGTCTAAAAGGATTTCTCAGATCCTTATATTTTGGTTCTCCTCCCTGCAAAGCAGTACACACAAAACCACATATACTGAATTACAAAGTACCAATTTTATATTGAAAAGCTCTTACCAGGCTTCCAAGAAACACATTCACCCCAGAATAGTCCACATACCTTCATAGGACATCTACACTTTAAACGTTTTAAAAGATTTCTTTAACAGAGATTTGCTCTCACAATCCTTTAACTTAATGCAGGATAAATTATGAGCCAAAAAGGAATCTTAAACCTCTTTCAAAGTAAACAGTATTGAGAAAGAGTCCTACAACAGCTCATCTTTTTTTTCCCCCCCCTAAACCAAAGCTAAACCCCAAAAGAGCATCTGTTCCAATTCCAGGGCACTATGTGGAATCTTAGAAACAAATTATACGTTAACAATTTGTAACCACAAATTCCCAGATGATCAGTAACTCGGAGAGTTACTTACAAAGAATTAAAAAAAAAAAAAGAAAGAAAGAAAGAAAAGGAGACATTCTTCCGGCTCAGGCTTTATTTTTTAATTTGGAAATTGGCTTCTTTTTTCCATTTGCCTTCCAAGATGTGGAGCAACTTAACAGATGGCCACTTGCCATCTGCTTCATTCCATTTGAAACGCCTCTGATCAAATTATTTTTTGACCACCACATTTCCCTCCTTTTAATCTACCTGCTTAGCGACAGTTAAAATGTGCGTGCGCTGTAGATGCTGCAATTTTCAACATCTTTGCCAAAATTATATAAGCAGATGCAGTTGTTTCTCTTTATTAAGCTAATTTTTTTTTTCCTTCAGGCACTGACGTGCCATAGATCTTGGTTTATCCTCTTTTTCATTAATCTGTCTTCCACGCGTAATGGATATTCTCCATATGCCTCATTCACTTAAAACGTGTTACATTTTGCATTGATGGCATATTCTGTTGTAGCAAAATCATGGCAGATTTTTTTTTTCTGGGTTGTGGTGTCTATAAGAAGAGTTCAAGTGAAAATTTCTAACAATGTCAACTCTTCCTCCCCACCCCAATTTTGGATGTAGTTGGCTTAAAGATCCAAAGGGTTTGAATATCATCAAAGGTTACTTCTCATTCCAGCACCAGGATGAAGAAGTTGCAGTCCTTTGAAAAGAAGAGTAGGATTAATACTTTAATATCACATAGGGAGAGGAATTTTCAAAAATATATTCAGTCTGCATTTCTACTTTCAAAAAAGAAGGCTCAGCGTCTTTGTCTGTGAGCATCCCGACTTTGATGAGGGACCCGAGGGCAGATGAACACGAATTGCCAAGCAGGTTTGACCTCAGATGGGTACCACGGGGGTCCCTAGCATGGTGTGATTTGAGGCAAATGGCGAAGTTCTCCCACCCAAAGCAACCAACATAGTAACAAGAAGAAATAATAATAATGATGATCTGCTGATGATCAAGAGCCAGATTTTTAGTCTAATACCAACCTACTTATCATCTCTTACTTCTCAAAATGCAAATGGTCAGTGGTGCGCTGGCTGAGTGCTTCTGGGGGTTGTCAGATTTAGCAAATAAAAATACAGAATGTCCAGTGAGAGGGGAGCTTCAGATTAATGACGGGTAATTTTTTAGTCTAAATATGACCCCTGAAATATGTAGGATAGACTTACACACACACACAAAAAAGATTCATCGGAAAATCTAACGGAAACTGAAGTCTTGTAGCTAATCGTGCAACCCCACCATGTCCGGGGAACCCTGCACCTGCACTGCCCCAGAAAGTGGGGGCGTACAAGACTGTCCCCCCTGGGAGAAGCACAGGGCTGCTGTCTGCACATGCAGAGCTCCAGGTAGGAGGGGCCACAGGTGTGGATCGATTGCCACGAGGAAGGAGAAAGGCATTCTGGGTAACTCTGCCCCATCCGTCACTTGGTCCTGAGCCAGCCTTGCTGCAGGCACCGTCCCAACGGATCGGCCCTACCTTCTCCCCTCGCTGAAGATACAGTGGCCACAGAATGAATTCATGAGGACCTGCTAATGTCTGTTGGGGGCTCCTAAGAACAAATGCATATTGACAAATTTATACCTGGACATCTCAAGCCCTCCTGTCCCCTAACCACCTGTCCCCAACCTGTCCTCGAGAACAGATTATCCTTTTCTCTGTCATCCAATCTTGCCCCACCAACCTGTGCTCTTCAGGCTCTTGGTGGTTTAGCAAACTAAGGTTTAAGTAAAAACAAAAAAGCTTCTATTCTTGCAAACTCTCTCTCTCTCTCTCTGAGTTTTGTTTGGCTTCTCTTTGCCATTCCACGTCCTCTATCTTCCCCCTTCCCGCAAAGCTAACGCAATACCGATGTCATGGGGGGTCCTAGCTGGTTTTGAGCGGAGAGTTGGACAATCAGTCCAGAAGGATTTAATATGAAATTGACTCACCTTCTCCCCCAATGTGGAGAATCTCTGATTTACATGGAGCCCAGAAGTCTAATGCAGAGAATTTTTCCTCTTCCTCATTCATTATGTGCAGTACTTGGCTGGCATATGGTACTGCATTTCATTTTAATTGCTGTCTATTATCTGTCTATCATCTATCTATCTATCATCTATCTATCTATCATCTATCTATCTATCTATCTATCTATCTATCTATCTATCTATCATCTATCATCTATCTATCCATCCATCATCTATCCATCTACCCATCCATCCATCCATCCATCCATTATCTCTCCATCCACTCATCCATCCATCCATCCTTCCATTATCTATCCATCCAGTCATCCATCATCTATCTATCTATCATCCATCTAATCCTCTATCAATCACCCTACCTATTTATCCATCTATCTGCCTACCTACCCACATGGATTAACATGGTTATATCCACCAACTTAGGTTGCAAGATCCTTATTACTTTCCCCTCACAAAAACACCCACACAGTCCCATACTGTCCACATATTCTGACCCTAGATTATTACTGAATTTTATTTTTCATATGAGCCAGTCCAAGCCCTCTGTTGGATTGAGATGAGTGGGGCCAATATTCCCAACCAATGCCACCTCTAGTCTCAGTGATGAGATTTTTTACTTTAATTTAGCATTCTTTTTTTTCCCTAAAGATTTTATTTATTTATGTGACAGAGAGAGGGGACACGAGCAGGGGGAGCGGGAGAGGGAGAAGCAGACTTCCTGCTGAGCAGGAAGCTCAATGCGGGGCTCGATCCCAGAACCCTGGGATCATGACCTGAGCCGAAGGCAGACGCTTAACGACGGAGCCACCCAGGCGCCCCTTTAATCTAGCATTCCTGACTGCAGAAATCATTACGTTTGTTTTCTTCCCTCTTTTGGAGAAGGAGAGATAATGGTTCCCCAGAACGTTGGCGAGGTCATTGCATCCTGGAAAAGCAAAAGTGGACAAGCAGTGGTGGCATATATATAGGACCCTTCTGCTAAGAATAATAACTATTATGGTTGGCATTATCATAATTTTAAATGCTATGGAAGATCCAAACTATCAGAAGACTCTACCTATCAGTCTCTCGGAATCTATCCAATCTATGGAAGACCTGATCCATCAGATCTATACTATCTGTCAGAAGTTGCCTACCACGTCAAACATCTTGAATCCTCTTCTGGGGACACTGTTGCTGCCCCAGCTTCCCGAGAACCCATCCTGGCTGGAGTCACTCAGCTGTCCTAAGAATCTTTCCAGCTCTTGGCATGCACATTCAGAAGGGAGGGGGAGCCATCCTGGACCAATGCGGGGATAGAAGCACATGGATAAAGAACTTCCCCTCCTGCCCTCCCTGTGCAGAGCTTTGAGATTACTTAAAATCCTCAGGAGAACCTGCAGGTCCAGCTCCCATTGCCAGCACTGATAGCTAAGTCACTAATGTGTCCTCAAATTGGCTTTCCCTCCTTCTCCGATTCACCCCACCCTCCACTTCCTGAACTTGTGTTCCTGGCCCTCTATCCCCAAGTAAATGACTTGCACAGAAGCCTCGGGGCCTCCGGCTCTACTCCGAGCCGACCTCTGATGATTTCATGCCTACAAAATAAACTCTGGGGCTGATGAAGAGAACCAAGTCAATGCACCGACTTCTTTGAAAGGAATCAATTGTGTTTTTCTCACACCGACAGAATTAACAGCATTTTATTAGATGATTATGAACTTTTTGGCAATCTGTTTTTTTTTTTTTTTTTTTTTTTAGGATTTTACTTATTTATCTGACAGAGAGAGATACAGAGAGAGAGGGAACACAAGCAGGGGGGAGTGGGAGAGGGAGAAGCAGGCTTCCCGCTGAGCAGGGGGCCCGATGCGGGGCTCGATCCCAGGATCGAGCTGAGGGCAGGTGCTTGATGACTGAGCCACCCAGGTGCCCCTGAAATCTGGGTTTTCATGACTCCCAGATGACAGTCCTTGAAAAAAACAAGTGTGCCTCGATGTATCCTGGTGAAGCATTTGGATTCTGAGAAAAAAGGAACGTATGAAGTAGACAGAAAGGTACCCCCTTCCAGCTACCCACACATATCAACCTGACAAGAGGTTAATATGGAGAATACGCAAAGGGTGTCTATTAAAATGAAGGGGAAATCCAACAGAAGATGGGGCAATGGATGGAGACCTCGTTCCTAGAAGGGAAATGGAAGGAGTAGGCAGAGAATGGTCCACCTGGAGAATATGTGCACGTCCTAATCCCTGGAAACTGGGAATTTGTTACCTTTCATGGCAACGGGAATGAAATTGGCAGACGGAATTCAGGTTGCCAGGCAGGAGATGTTAAAATGAGGAGATGGTCCTGGGTTATGCAGGGGGACCCAATGGAACCACAAGGGCTCAGGAGCATGGAAAAAGGAGCAGAAGACAGGGAACCAGAGAGGTGGCTGCTTAGCAAGGCTTGACCCAACATTGCCGACTTGCTTGAAAAGCAGGAGACGGGGTCCTGAGCCAAGGAGAAGGCACCGTGAGCCAAGATGGGCAGGCAGGTCCGAGGGATCACTTTGTATAGTCAGAAGGGAAGAAGAGAAGACATAGAGGAGGGAAGAGGGAAAGAAACATTTCCTCTTGCATGTTTCAGGCAGTCCTATTTACTTAGCATTTTCCGTGTTTTGTCTGAGTGGACGTTCATACGGCCACGTGTTCCTGAAACACGAGACAGACAAGACGCATCTCAGCCTTTCACGTGGAGGACAAGAAACGTGGCGCGATCCTGGTTGGTTTAGCCCCCACTGCCCTCAAACTGGGCCCACTGTCCTCAAACCGTTCAGTTCAAAGGTTGTCACTTTATCCCATCAAATGTTCACAGGCAAACCTACATCCCGTCTATCTGTGGCCTCGAGACGGGCAGAGATGCTGTACACAGAGTTGCCGGACTTCTTCCCACACGGAGGCAACATATTCTCTGCCTGCTCTTCTCTCCGTGATATTTCTTAGTAGAATTATTGCCGTGCTTTCTGCCAATTGCAAAACCCTCACTTGGCACCTCCAGCATGTTTCCTTCATGAGGTTCGGCAGACGGGCCACAGTGCTACTTCTCACATACTCCTCAGCGGCTCCTCGGTGTTTTCATGGTGTAGGACACGGGGTGGAGACGCTGGCTAGCCTCGTGGAGCGCCTGGACTTTTGTTTGCATTGCATGTCTTGGGGGGGGGGACCCCATGATTTTCGAGGTGGCTTCTGGGAACTGAACGACACGCATTCCTGAGGATGGAATTGCACAGAAAAAAATCGTCACCGTTCCCCTTGGGAGCTAACAGGCAAATACAACCTACCCACTAACTTTTCCTTCATGATGTTCAATTTCCATTACAACCGTCTTGGGCAACTTAAATCCTGCCAGTCCCCTTTACGCCTGAACGTACAGCCAAGAAACGGGGTTGGCTTCGAATAAAAGAAAACTACATTTTTGTTCCTGTAAAGCGCCGCGTATATGTTGCGTTTCAGACCTATAAACTGATAGTCTGGGGCGCCTGGGTGGCTCAGTTGGTTGGGCGACTGCCTTCGGCTCAGGTCATGATCCTGGAGTCCCGGGATCGAGTCCCGCATCGGGGTCCCTGCTCGGCGGGGAGTCTGCTTCTCCCTCTGACCCTCCTCCCTCTCATGCTCTCTGTCTCTCATTCTCTCTCTCGCAGATAAATAAAATCTTAAAAAAAAAAATTTAAATTGATAGTCTGTGTCAGCTGATGGAGAGAGCCTATAGTCTTCCGGACGTGGGCCCACCTGGATATACCCATGAGTGCCAGGTGCTTCATTTTGAAAGGATGGAGATAAGCGAAGGCGGGTGCAAGTCCTCTCAGCCAGAACAGGAGCAAGCATGCATTTATTCTAAAGAAAATAATGCACAGAAAGCACAGGGACTGTTTTCTTCATAACAATCAAAAGGCTGCCATACAGATGAGGTCGCACAGATACCCTGCCTGGCCCTTCAGGGTGCACCTGTGGTTCATGGAACGTACAAAGGGATGAGTTTTGGGGTAATGGGGCTGGCTGAATGTGGAACGCACCTGCCTTTGAAAGAGTCAAGCTCCTATCACTGGGGACAGTCAACCAATTAAGTCTGGCCCGGCACTTGGCAAGGAGGTAACCCAATTAATGCAGCCACCGACCGGGTGATAAAATCCCATGGGGAACATATAACCAAATAGGAAACTGCCCCTGTTGCATTTTATTTCCTTTGCAAGCCCAGTGATCTCTTTTCCTTCAGTCATTCTGCAGTTAAGCACATCAGCTGTGATTTCTGTTACTTGACGGAGATTTTAACAACCAAAGCTAGAAAAGGATGCAGGTCATCGGACGTCTGGATTCCCTCCATCAAGGTCACGCTCCCATGATTGCAAGAATGTCCTTACTTGCAATTAATTCCGCGGCTTCCATTACATATGCAGGTTATTGTTTCCATATGTGGAAAGTATGTATGTTCTATCTGTATTCCTTAAAAAAAAAAAAAACACAAAAGATATCATTTTCCAGGTGTTTAATAGGTGGGTTGGCCCCAGGGTTGAGGGTTATGTATCAACATGTTACTTTGCTTTTTTACTTACTTAATAGTCCTGAAACGTTTAGTCTCCGCTCGAAACAGTTACATAACATCCCTGCACTGCGCTTGTCACTGAAGGATCCAGGGTATGGGGCTCAGTAAACAAAATCAGCCCCTCAGCGATGCTCCCGCAGGACGCGTGGGGAGACGGTGGGTGGTTCATTCACAGCACGGATCTCCTGTTTTAAGATCCTAATTCACGTGCGCTCTGCACTTTCCTCTAGGACTAGAAGTAGCAGGGGCTCAGATTATTGTGTTAAATTTTTGTATTTTTGAAAAACACCATTTATGCCACCTGATTTTCAGTGAGTGCCTTTGAGAAGCACCTTTATTTTATGTATTTATTTTTTAGAGATAGAGAGACACAGAGCGAGAGCTCGGGCAGGGGGCAGGCAGTGGGGAGAGAGAGAATCCCAAGAAGACTCCACACTGAGCACAGGGCCTGATGCACATGGGGCTCCATCTCACGACCCTGAGAACATGACCTGAGCTGAAATCAAGAGTCAGATGTTTGAAGGTAAAGTCGCTAAAGTGGAGGGGACAATGATCAGATTTATGGTGTCCTGTTGACACTCACATTAGCAGGAGGGCATGAATATCTGGACGTGGGAGGCCAGGTACTGTGTGGTTCCATTTGCGTCTCAGATAAACTCATGCATTCGTGCGAACGCAAGGTGAGCGGTTGCCGGGGGCTGGAAGACGGGGATGGGGAGTGACCACGTAATGGGTCTCCTTCGAGGATGATGCAAACATTTTGGAGCTACATAGTCGTGATGGTTGACAACACTGTGAGTGCACGAAATGCCCCGAGGATTGCAGGCTTTAAACTGGCTTACAAATGTGGACCCTTACCTCGGTAATCATTTTCAGGAAGGACTGAGACTCACGGAGACCTCGCTGTACTTCACGATAATAATAAGACCGAAAACAAAGCAAATGTATGCTTTCTTTTGTACATTTTCTTACCACTGTACTACTGGCTTTGTTATTCTAGGAAGTGCTGAGTCTTCCATGATCATTTGTCCTAATTGACACCATTTTGTAAAAGTTGGCTTTAGGGGCGCCTGAGTGGATCAGTTGGTTAAGCATCTGCCTGAGGCTCAGGTCATGATCCCAGGGTCCTGGGATCGAACCCCATGTCGGGCTCCCTGCTCAGCGGGTTCTCTGCTCTGCTTCTCCCCTGCTCATGCACTCTCTCTCACTCAGTCTCTCTCATTCAAATAAATGAATAAAATGTTTAAAAAAAATTTGGGTTTATATTTGAACCCTGATTGTTCTATCATTGAGAACTTTTTTCACTGCACATTAAAAAACAACAACAAAACAACTCAGCTCGAATTAGGAAAGCAATAGAAGTACGAATTGGTTTAGTGGGTACTGAGAAGGTCCTGTTAATGTTTCTGGGAATCATAAAACCATGCAGTCCCTGGGAACGCTAACCTTGGACTCGAAGCTGCTGGCCTCGTCTGCCTCTCTTAGGGTGCACCTGCCTCTGCACGGCTCCAGACTGTAG
The DNA here is from genome assembly GCF_002201575.2 of Neomonachus schauinslandi. NCBI lineage: Eukaryota > Metazoa > Chordata > Mammalia > Carnivora > Phocidae > Neomonachus > Neomonachus schauinslandi. Next base: position 124,768,593 of record NC_058419.1, read on the forward strand.
AAAAATAAAGCAGGGGACGAGACTGGAAAGTATAGGGGCAGTGGTCAGGGCAGGACTTGTCAAAAGGGAATCACTGAGCAAAGACCAGGACAAGGTGCTGGAGGAGGTCATGGGGGGAGCTGAAAGGAAAGCAATCTGAAAACAGACACAGTCAGGGCAAAGGTCCTGGGGCAGCAACTGGCCCGGTTGAATCAGGAAAGAACAAGGCCAATATAAGAGGGAGAGAGACTCTCCCACATATACACACACACCCTCAGAATGGACAACGAATGTTTAGGAGAACAGAGTCTGCATTCTTGGACCCTATTCTCTATATACCAAGGTACAAAAAGGTGTCAGAGAATGGGGAAGGCTTTGGTGAACCTGTTGCTCTCCAAAGATGGGCAGCCGTGTTCCCCTTTTCAGCCCAGGAGAAAGCGGGCTCTAGCAGAAGGCTGCCTTGGGGCAAAACTCGACAGGCGTTCCTGGCAGTTTGGGGAACGTGGACGTGGGCTTACCAGCACACCCAGGGTTTGTTCCGGCAAAGAATGCGAGCGTTCCTTCCGCTTTATTCATACGTGAATTCTATTTACATCTTTAAGGACCACATTCCGAAGCATATTTGATGACTTTGAAATTTGGTTTGGGGTTTTGTTTTGGTTCGGATTTTCGTTTTGTTTTGTCTTTGGATGCCTAAGCTGCTTTGCCTACAAACACGCAGGGACATTGACCACCAGGGGGAAATCAGCATGTTTCTCTTTCCTGACATGCAGGGTAGGGCCACTGGGCACGAGGATTTATTCCTACTTGTATGTTTCCAGAGTGACTTAAACTCTCTCCGTAACACATTTTCTGTCCATTAATGAGGCTACTCCTTGCACCTGACATCACCAAAAATCGGGAGCCTTGCCTGCATGCATGCATCCACAGGTGAAATTTGGGGGGCCCACTGGAGGCCTGGGTCCTACGAGCCTTCAGAGCTCAGAAGGAGCTTCTAAAGGAGCGCGCTTCCCCCGGAAATGCCCTCGAAGAGACTTGGCGTGCATTCCTAAGAGGCAGCTCGAACTGGGCTCGTAGAGTTAGCATGAGCACAGGCCAAGATGTCTTGTTCCCAAAAAAAAGTCTTCACAACCCTTTTTGAGCATGTTGAATATTCCTCAAGTATAGGACATCTTTCTCAGATGAATATTTTCAAGTCAAAGTCGAGACCTTCGGCAGTTCTTACTTTGAAACGTGAGCCGGATCTCGGTTTCTGCCAAATTGCCATCCAGAGCTGAGGTCTTCGAGGGGATGCTTTAGAAAGTGCTGAGATCTCCTTGCCTGCCCCCGTCTGCCTGCCCCCGGCCTGTGCAGTGTGCAGGGGGGTAGGACGGAGGAATAATTCCATGACCTCATCCCCCTGCGGTGGTTTTCCACCAAGCGCAATTCGGAGACCCAGAGGGAAGGAGCATGTGTGTGTCCATGACTTGCCTTGTTCGAGACGCTTCTGCTCAGCTGAGGGGCAGTGATGGACCGATACCCTTTGTGTTGCCCAGAAACCCCTTCTAGCGCGTCCGCCACGACAGGCTTCCCAGACTTCGCATCTACACACCATGCTTCTTCTGTACGTTGCTGCCCTCCCAGCTGAGCAGAATTTTCTCCAGCCCATTTTGCAAAGACGACCCCGCTGTGCTTCGGAGATTTGCAGAGTGTCTCCGACAAACACCTCTCCTTCCTTCGGCAGGCTACGCCGCTTTAAGTCACGCTGCTGAGAAAATCGGGAAGCATTTTAGTGTAGGCAACTGAGCACGCAATTTCCGACTCCTGTATCTATGAACAGACGGAGCACAAATACCCCCTCGCGTTCGGCAAGATTGCCAGTAGCCTGCAACCTCCCTGAAGGTTTACCCTAGACACACGGGGGGCCAAGTTTCCCATGGAACATTCCACGGAGTCTGTTTCTGCTCCAATAAAGATACGTCCCCACCAGCGATCCGTGCACCCCAAGGGATTTCCCAGCTATGCAAGTAGACATTTCCTGAGTAGACGTTTTTCTCTGTCTCCGGGTCATCCCACAGGATTGACGGTCAGCCAGACAGCAGTGGGGGACGGGGGGTGGGGGAAATGGAGGCCAGTCACGTGACCCAGAAGCGACGTTAAAAGTCCCTGTTAAGCAAAGAGCCACGTCATTCCCTGGCCATGCACGGCCTCTCTTAGAATATTAAACTCTCCCATTCAAAAACCACAGCCCTTATGAGTGTCACCTCATCCAAGAAACTGCCAGTCTATCCCCGAGATCCTGTGTTTGGGGAAAGACTGGGGGCAAGGAGGATGAAAGCCACGAGAATGCACTAAAAATAAGTGAGGCTAGGTTCACCCGATGGTAGATACTGACACAGACACGGGGCAGCTGCTGGGTTCTCTGTACGCCCTATCTCGATGTGTTGATACCCTACCCCTGACAGGTGGGCGTCACTCCATCCTTCTTTTATGTTTGGAAAAGCTGATTTTAGGGAGGGCGAATGGCATGGTCTGGGCTACCCAGCTAAGAAAGAGCAAGCAGGAGGAGGGGGGAAGCTTGAGCCCAGCCGTCTGACTCAGTTACCAATTGCTCTGCCATGCCAGGGGAAGTCTATACCCTTCTAACAAGAGGAACAGTCCTAAGGGTCTCATAACAGTGCAGATCAGGCTCACGGATGGGGGGTTCCCCACAGCAAAGGACTGTAGGGATTTCTGAGCCATGAACTTTTCGTATCCCCGTGTTCCTAAAAAGAAAAGCCTGGTCAAGGACAGGAGTTGGAGGCTGGGGACTGGTCCGGCAAAGCCATTAGGATTTCCTTCTGAATGCCCGCGTGCAGAGCATTGAATTTCAAGAGCAGACACATCTCAGTAATGCCTTTCCCATGTATCCGCCTTCCGAAAGCTGCCTGCTACCAGCCTGCCGACCGGGGCATCTGGGCACACAGGAGTCGCTGCCCCCATAAATGGTACCACGGGGCCTGTAAAAACCACGTTTTTGTGCTTGTAGACCAAAGACCACAGTAGGCAAGAGCTCATGACCAAGTACATTGTCTTAGCTTGGGCGTCTGTAACAAAATACCATAGTTTGGGGGTCTTAGACAACAAGATATTTATTTCTCATGGTTCTGGAGGCTGGAAGTCCGAGGTCAAGAGGCCGGCAGATCTGGTTCCCAGAGCGGACCCTCTTCCTGGCTTATGGATGGCTGTCTTCTCTCTGTGATTTCACATGGTGGACAGAGATAGGAACCTCCGATCTCTTCCTCCACTTACAAGGGCACGAATCCCACCATGGTGGCTCCATCCTCGTGAATTCATCTAAACCCAATCACGTCCCGAAGGCCCCACTTCCTAATACCAACCCATGGAGGGGTAGGGCTTGTACCTATGGCTTTGGAGGGGACACAATCCAGTCCGTAGTGTATCTATTGTCAAAATCCTAGTTCAAGGTGAGAACTGCCACTTCATGTAAGAACACGGGAAAGCAATATCTGACAGATGGCTACATGCACCATGCATCCATCAAGGCACATGGCATTGGACTCCAGTGGACTCTGGCCAATAGTGAGGTCAATACCACTCCTCTGCTCCAAGCGCATTAGAGGTAGCTACAAGCTCTCCTAGCTGGTTGACCTGCCCTTCATCTTCTTCCCTCCCTAACCTGCACCATAGTGCAAAAGGGAAAAACAGGTGAATTTAACTCAACCGACATGCATCTCTAAGCCTTCTGCATTCAAGGAACCTTGTTGGCACTTGTGGAGGCTCAAGTAAAACATGGTTCCTGCCCATGGAGTTAACCACCAAGGAAGCAGGCAATGCTGCCAAGACCAAAGTCAAAACAAAAGGATTAAATGCACCAAAGTATTGATTTTTTAAAATTACAGAATCACTGAGAATCTGTAACACTATATTCATGCATTTGTTGTATAACTCATGGACTGACTTAATCTACACATTTCTTAGCAGAATTGAACGTCATCCGGTCCTTCATTCTGTCCATGCATTCCATTGAGCCCCTGGCGTATGCTTACCTCCATGCCAGTCTCCAGGTTTCAGAATGTTACCATTTATTTAGAAGCGGGTAAGTAATTCGCCATAACTAAGCAAAAGGCCACATGGGTGGGCAGGAAAGTTGGGAGATGCTGTGACAGGAAGTTGGGGAGGAGATTATGAAGGTAGGGGTAGCAAAGAACGGACTCGAGCAAGTACCTCAAGAAGAGAACATGCATGGACACTGGGAAGAGAAGACTGTTGTGGAATCTCCACCAATTCCTCACAACCAGGCGGGCCAGCAGATGCAAGGTCATTGGGACCGTCTGGGAAGACCTTGGCATGTCACCCACGGGCAACTTCAGGACTTGTTTTGAGGATGATGGCAACCGTCCCTGTTTGGGCAACCCACTGGAGATTTAGTAAAGAAGGAATTGGTGGAGGAAGAGGCCGACAGAAGTACCAGAAGGCTAGACATGAGTACCCCTACCAAGGCAGCGAGAGAGCTGGGCGTGGGGGCCCACCCATTCCTCCAAGTCAGGATCCACTTGACCTGGCGACTAGTTGACCATGAGGTCCCACGGAAGAGATATATGGGGAGGATGATGTGAGTTTCCAGTTCAGCTGAGTAGAGTGATGGCAATCCAATCAATAAATATCAGAAGATGTTCTGGGGACAACACTTTTATAAATCCAATTGGTGGGTTTGGGGCACTCCCAGAAAGAGAATCCCTAAAACTAGTCTCTGAAAAATATGTCAACACACATTGTTGAAAACCAACGCTACAGAACCAGGGAGTCAACCCATTTAGGAAACAGTGCCTACCGCTGACCTTCCTAGCTGTGGACGCCACCCTGGGCAAGGGGCAGAGAGGAATTCTGGACACTGTGCTTCTTAGGAGAAACTGAGGCAGCCCAGACTCCATGCATCAGAAGCAACTCAGCCCCGGGCTCCTTTGAGGCCACCTCCTAAAAGCCCGTGGTAGAGTGTTGGGCATGCATCAGGCTCTACCAGGACCTCTGGAATGTTCCGTTCCTCGCTGTTGACCCTTGGACACATTTTTTTTTTTTGTCTTCACAGGGGCTCTATCCTTTTTTCCCGGGGGGGGGGGGGGGGGGGGGGGGGGTCCTCCGCTGATGATTGTACTCACCTGAGCCCTTCCTACCTTCCTCCTGTCTGATTCCCTCTGGAAGGCAGACGGCCTTCTCTTCCCTCCCCTTCTGAGTTATAGACGCACCGCTCTCTGCAGCTTTTGTCCCTTGCCCTCTCCCCAGCTCGTTCCCACGTCCCCCCAGCCAACACCCCGAGGGTCCCCAGAGGTCCCCGCCCTGGCGCTGCCCCCGCAGGCTCCTCGGGGCGGGAGGAGCGCAGTTCCACCTTTTTGGCAGGACTCTGGCAGCTGCAGAGAGGCTGGCGTCCAGGAGCAACAGCAGACGCGGGAGGGCGTGGCCGCGGGTCTCACGTTGCAGCGCGGCCTGCAGCTGGGGGCTGCCGGCGGGGCGCAGCCGGCTCCCGCCTGCACACGGGTGCAGAGAAGCTGCCAGAGAAAACTGCGTCCCGCCCGGAGGAGTGCAAACCCTGCTCCTTCTCCCTTCCCCGGAAAGAAAGCAAGCGTCCTTCCAGCCCTGCTAGGGAGAGCGGTCCGGGGCGCGGACCGTGTGCCGCGGCGCGCCGCGCGCTCCCTGCGTCTCCCGCTGCCCCTGGTCCCCGGACTGCCTCCGGGACCAGGAACACTCTGCCCCAAAGCTGCGCGCGCTGGGCCGCGGCCGCTCTTCCAGCCGGAGCGGGCGAGGCGTGCCCTCCCGGGCCGAGGCGCGATGAAAAGGCGCGAGGAGGGCTGAGCGCAGAGCGCGCGCGGCCAGGGTCCCTTGGCTCGGGCCCGCGCCCCGTCTCCCCGGGGTGGGGCAGGGCAGGGTGGGGGTGGGCCGAGGCGTGGACTCGGGGAAGCCTCTCGGCGACGCGAATAAAAGGGATCCGGCTCTCCGCGCCGAGCTGGGAAGCCTCGCTGCCTCGCCCCCGGCCCGGGAAGGGCATGGCCCCGGCGGACCCCCGGCGGTGACTCGCGCGCCCCGGCCCCGCGGATGCTCAGGGCGCCCCGCTCCCGTGTGTCGCGGCTTCCGAAGGACAGGTGAGGACCAAGGGCAGCCTGGGCGCCCGGGGGGGCGCGGACCCTGCTGCGGGGGTGGAGTTGGGGTTCGGCCAAGGGAAAGGCTGGGCGAAGGCGAAGAGACGCATGACAGTGTCCCTGGCACTGGGGCTGAGGGGCCACTGCGGAGGCAGGAGAGAAGCCGAATCTGGCGAGAGGATCCTTTTCTCCTTTACCCCTTGCCTCCCTGACCTGGCAATCTCGCTCCGACCCATCCCTGGTTTCCAGGGAGGTGCCCAGGGGACCTCCAAGTGAAAGCGAGTCCGCCCTGCGTTGGAGGGGACAGCACAGCTGCGGGGCCTCCCCAGAGTTCCTCGGCGCCCTGCGCTGAAGTTTCTCCTGTTCCTCCTCCTAAAGGGGGAGAGCCTCCGCCCGCTGGGGGTTGAGCCGCACGGAAGCTGGAGAAGTCGTCAGCCGGGAGAGACGGCTCCTGGTGTGCGGGTCCCAGCAGGGGCTACCCGCCGGGCCACCCGAGCTGCGTTCCGGGAAAGCCCAACTTTTCCTTGGAGCGGCGCTGGAAGCCGGCCAGGGCGCAGGGCTGCCGCGCCAGCTAGCCCGCCCCGGCCCAGCCTCTCCGGGTTCCCCGCGGGCCCCGGCGGCCCTGCTGGCTCAGGGCGCCTCCCCCCGCGGCGCCAGGCCTGAGCTTCCCGGGGGGCGCGCGCTCTCGGTCTCTCGGGAGGACCTGGCGAGAGCGCAGGGTGCGGAGGAGACGTCGCCACTCGGGGGCCGGGGCCGCCCATGGCCACAGCGCGCGTTGCGGGCGGCGGAGCCCAGCGCCGAGGGGAAGCGCGCAGGCAGCCGGGGAGGCTGCACTCCGTGAGGCTGTAGGAACCTTCTCGCCACCGAGCGCAGAGGTGAAGCCTGAATTTCCTTCCCGCAGGGCTGTCTGCACCGTCAGCGCTTGACGCGCAGCTCAAACAGAGGACGCACACGGGCTTAAAAGAACATCTATTTGGAAGTGATTTAAAGGACGGAAAAGCTCCGGATTTGGGATGCCCCTAGCTTGTGCGAGCGCATGAGCTTGGTATCAGCAGTTAGCGTTTGCCCAGAGCAGGCGCGTTTCTGTGTTGTGCACTTTACTTTCCACGTGCATTACTATTTTTAAGTAAACTTCATTCAAGAGATGACGAACATATAAAATGATTAAGGGATGGCCAATGCATGAAAAAATAAATAACCACGGGTATTCTAAACCAGACAGCTGAGGCAGCCTATTATTTGAAATATCCGAGCATTTCCATTTTTGTGTGTATGACTTCACTGATCTTTTTCCTTTGCCTGAATATATGTCATCAGGTACTTACTTTCCTCGTCATTTAATGTCACATTTTATAAATTGTGTCCCCGATGAACAACGATGGTGCATCGTGGTAACCCTGTGGCTCTTCCAAGAAAAAAAAATAAAATTAAGGATAGTACACAAACCCACATATAATGGAATACATTTTTCCTTAGTGAATGTGAACCCTTTAAACACTTTCAGAAGATATATTGAAAACTTTAAATAATGTCACTAAAAAAGGGAAACACTCTTAATAACGACACTCTTGATAAGTTTTTTTTTTTTTTTACTTCAAATACGTACAATATGTAATGGCTCGGAATTGACATTGGAGGCAGACACATAGTTATTTTAATTACTTTATTATTATAGAAACACAAATGTATCTCTCCTCTCTACATATATACAAATATATATACACGCATATGTATATTTGGACACATATGTATATATATTTTAGTGTGTCGGTGTGTGTATTCCCTACCCTCGCTCATCACACACTATTTCCAAATCGTAGTGTCAAAATCAGCAGTTACCTTGCATCCTACGTAATGATTAAAGTTAACGGGGAAAGATTAGGAAAGTAAGTTTCGTGTTTCTTGGCTCAGATACCTTGTGTCACTGAAGGATACCATATGATGTCTTGGGAAGCTCCAAATCACAATGAACACTTGAAACAACATCTGCTGAGCATAAGATCGACCTGGCCATAAACGGATATCATTTTGTGGTTCCCCCACAGGTGTCCAGGGATAACGCACCCCGACAAGATGCCAAGGCAGGGGCACTGGCCAGCACTCTCCGTGGTGCTGATCCTGCTCTGGGGACATCCTCGACCCACGCTCGCCTGTCCTCACCCTTGCACCTGCTACGTTCCTAGCGAGGTCCACTGCACATTTCGCTCCTTGGCTTCTGTGCCCGCTGGGATTTCTAAACATGTGGAAAGAATCAATTTGGGGTTTGTACCACATTCTTACCGAACAGTTTCAGCCTCTTTGCTTGTTTTTTTCATACATGTGTGCTCATTGACGTAACTGCAAATGCTTATTCCTTTCTGTGTCACTCTGTCTAGCTTTGTGTACCTCGATATGGGCAGAATCGGGGGTGATGGATGTTAACTATACTACATGAAATCCTTTGGGGGCGGTTATCTGAATTTATCCATGAACTGCAATCACTATCACAAGGCTTAATAACCAGCATCCTGAACAACTGCAGTGTGTCCAGAGATTTCCCGTGATAACGATTATTTTCCAGATAATAGGTCCGAACTGATGTATCAGACACAGACCTAAATATAAAAATAGACTTACTTAAATAGACCTCAGAAGCTATTAAACATAATTTTAAAATAAATTGGACATTTCTGACATTCTGTAAGTTATCCGGATGATGCGATTGTGACCTTGGGGAAATAAAAGAATTGTTGCAGATTTTGCCTCTTTAAAATAGGGATATTTTTAAGAGATGTTTTTATGCAGCATTTCAGATAGAACTCCTTTATTTTAAAATTTTGTTTCATATGCAGAAATGCTTCCTGTACATAAATATTAGTTGCTATGAATTACAGGTATTCATGTGTAAGTTTATAAACAATTACTTGGACTTTCTCAACAAAATACATAAGCTATTTTCAACCACCCACAAAACAACAAAAATAATTTAGGATTTGATGACTGGCCACTGATGGGACGTTTTAGTAAAATGAAATGGCCAAACCTGAGTCAATGAACAGATAATTGTACATATGCTTGGACATCTTATAGCACAGAGTCTAAAAAAAAAAAAAAGAACTTCTTGCATTTATAAAGGCCAGCAGCAGTAGAAGAAGAGAATGGGAATTAACAGAGATCGTTGCCCTCGTGAACCACTGTCAGCATATTGTCCCATATTGCTGTGATTCACCACCTTGTCGCTCAAGCCTGACCCCTTGGCAGAGCACAGAGTTGAAGGTACTTCGTGGATTCCCCAAGAAAGTGGGAGAATGGGGGTGGTGGAGGAAATGGTTTTCCGCTGTGTGTCCCGCCCAGAAGACATGAATGTGCCCCCTGTTGTGTATTGAGGGTCTGGAGTATCAGCGTTTTCCTTACTGGCCTTCCGGTTGAAAACCGGGGCAGGGAAGATGCCCCACGTTAACCACAAGGTTAACGGTGTGATGGCTTGATCCTAGCAACACCACTAGACCATGGCTTGTCGAGTTGTATATACCTCATAATTTCTGTGACATTTTCCCTGTACTCGTCTTTACATGGAAATATTTCCTACAGGTGAAACTTAATTTGTCAGTTAGAACATAGATTCTGCGGGTTGCATTTTAACGAACTCTAAATGGTAAAGACTGTGAATTACGGTCTCCCCAAATGCTTGGCCGCTGGAATAGAACATAGACATCAAGATGCTTTCTTTTCCTTTTGATGGCAATAGTATTTTGAGATGCTGTGGTGTGAGAGTAAAGGAAAAAGAAAACCAGTTAAGGAATAGCTTCCCTGCACCGACGTACGTTACTTCCATCTGGCTTAATTGGTAACATGAATCCATATGCCATGTTTTCATTTCAATCAATAAGATCACTCTTCTCTCTCAGCACTTTCTCTGATTCATGAGACTGTCATTGTGCATTTTGTTGCT